>NC_091318.1:20182515-20222515 GCF_038502225.1 Cherax quadricarinatus
CATGGTAATAACAGTCAATTATTAAGGGTTTTAAACTATAATTATCTCTTAAAACGCTGTTTAGAGATCAAATATAATTAACAATTATGATCATTTGTGTTCAGTCAAGACTAAAATAATTTTTTAAAATATATAATGTGAGAAGTGTTAAATATAATGCAATAATGAAATGTAATGACTCAAAATTATATACAACTAAAATAGCAATATATTAACATTATATAAACATACGTATTGTTTATATATTATATTATATATATATATATATATATATATATATATATATATATATATATATATATATATATATATACATATATATATATGTATATATCGTGTCGAATAGGTAAAATTGGTCAATTAGCAAGAACTTATTTAAAATTAAGTCTTTTCTAAAAAAATTTCTCTTGTACGTTTAAAGATATATATTTTTTTCATTTATGTGAATGTGAAAAACAATAATTTTTATAAAAAGAACCTTAGAAAACTCTCCTAACATTATAACAAGCGGCAAGAAGAGCGTTGCTATTTAAGCCAAAATAGCAAGTTTTACCTATTCGGCACCACATACATTTTATTAAATAATAAAGTTTAGGTAAAAATTACCAAATCGTCTTTTTTTTTTTTTACAATTTACTGAAGAACTATTATCTTTATTGTGGTTATTACTCTAGTTTTTATTCATAATTTTTATTACGATCTGTTGATGATAATGTTGCTTTATTGTACGTGTTATTGTACGTATTGTTCGTGTTATTGTTCGTGTTATTGTACGTGTTATTGTACGTGTTATTGTACGTGTTATTGTACGTATTGTTCGTGTTATTGTACGTGTTATTGTACGTGTTATTGTACGTGTTATTGTACGTATTGTTCGTGTTATTGTACGTGTTATTGTACGTGTTATTGTACGTGTTATTGTACGTGTTATTGTACGTATTGTTCGTGTTATTGTACGTGTTATTGTACGTGTTATTGTACGTATTGTTCGTGTTATTGTACGTGTTATTGTTCGTGTTATTGTACGTGTTATTGTTCGTGTTATTGTACGTGTTATTGCACGTGTTATTGTTCGTGTTATTGCACGTGTTATTGCACGTGTTATTGCACGTGTTATTGCACGTGTTATTGTACGTGTTATTGTACGTATTGTTCGTGTTATTGTACGTGTTATTGTTCGTGTTATTGTACGTGTTATTGTTCGTGTTATTGTTCGTGTTATTGTACGTGTTATTGTTCGTGTTATTGTACGTGTTATTGTACGTGTTATTGCACGTGTTATTGTACGTGTTATTGTACGTGTTATTGTACGTGTTATTGTTCGTGTTATTGTACGTGTTATTGTTCGTGTTATTGTACGTGTTATTGTTCGTGTTATTGTTCGTGTTATTGTACGTGTTATTGTTCGTGTTATTGCACGTGTTATTGCACGTGTTATTGCACGTGTTATTGCACGTGTTATTGTACGTGTTATTGTACGTATTGTTCGTGTTATTGTACGTGTTATTGTTCGTGTTATTGTACGTGTTATTGTTCGTGTTATTGTTCGTGTTATTGCACGTGTTATTGTTCGTGTTATTGCACGTGTTATTGCACGTGTTATTGTTCGTGTTATTGCACGTGTTATTGCACGTGTTATTGCACGTGTTATTGCTCGTGTTATTGTTCGTGTTATTGCACGTGTTATTGCACGTGTTATTGCACGTGTTATTGCACGTGTTATTGCTCGTGTTATTGTTCGTGTTATTGCACGTGTTATTGTACGTGTTATTGTACGTGTTATTGTACGTGTTATTGTTATAATTCTTATTATTAATTGTTCAATAATTTTGTTTGTGCTGGTATAAATAATGAGTAAATTATTTAATTGAAAAACAATAAATCCTGTTATTGTTTGTATTTCTTGTTTTGTTGTTTTTGTCCCAATTTACACAGACAAAATGTTAGAAATTTACATTATACTCTTATTTACATAGTAATTTAAAATATATTATATTCTTAACATTTACAAACGAGAACACTAACTTGTAAAAGTTCTAACATTTACACGATAGAAATTTTACAACTTGGTATTTCCTTCTGTAAATGATAGAAATTTACATTTGTAAATGAAGCACCAATATTTACAACGTTTAATAATATTAATTACTTAACCAGACAATACTTAAGCCAGACTCTTACATAGACGAGGAAACCCTATACGAATAATTCTAATTCCTTGGATCAAGAGCCCTTCACCAGCATGAAGGATAATGTCTTGGAGAAAAAAAATGGTTAATTTTTTTTTTATTAATGGGGGGAAGGAGGGATATTTGAATTTGTCATATTTTAATTAATACAAGTTATAATTGATAATTGTAGGTGAAGAATTATTGAAATTATACACCGAATTATGTATCGATTATTGACCTTTTACACGGGATTATGTATTAAATATTGAGCTTATTCACGGAATTATGTATTTAATACTGACCTTATACATGGAATTATTTATTAAATATTGACCTTATACATGGAATTATGTATTATTGACCTTATACATGGAATTATGTATTAATATTGACCTTATACATGTAATTATGTATTAATTATTGACCTTATACATGAAGTTATTAAATATTGATATTATACATGGAACGATGACAAGTTCACTACCAAATATCATTCACATCT
Organism: Cherax quadricarinatus; assembly: GCF_038502225.1. Lineage (NCBI taxonomy): Eukaryota > Metazoa > Arthropoda > Malacostraca > Decapoda > Parastacidae > Cherax > Cherax quadricarinatus. Next base: position 20,185,189 of record NC_091318.1, read on the forward strand.
TCCAGTCTCCTTCCATACACTCTTATATCCAGTCTTTCATTATGTAGGTTTTTATTACTTTCATTACTTTGTACTTTCCTATGTTCGCTTTTAATTTTCTTCCAGATTCCTCCACTAACCTTTGTAACTTCTCTCTGGAGTCTTACGAAAGTACCGGGGGTAAGCCAGTGGAAGGCCTCGGTCAGATGACCATAAGCTCCAGCTGTGGGTTATCATACGACTAGACCCGCGTCAGGAAACACTTGTCCTGTTTCCTGATAAATCTTGCCTAACCTAGTATTCAATTCTTTTACAACCCCATCTGTAAACACCAGCACCAACCATGGTAACATCACACATTCCTATTTATAACCTACTTTCACTGGAAAATAATTCCCCCACCTCGTGTCCTCTACACCATAACCCGAGCAACACTAACCTCATAAAAATTCTTTACTGCTCATAGTAACTTACCATCTGTTCCATGCACTTGTCACATCTGCCACATTGCTTCCCTATTCATCCTATCATATGCCTTTCCTAAACTCTTGATTGCAACAAAATACTCCTTACCTTTATCTAAGTATTGTTCATTTATGTGGTTGTCTAAACATCCCTGAACCTTCCTAAAAACTCGTTGTTCATCTGCGACCCAACTGCCAGACTTTCCCTTAATTATTTCAATAATAATTCTACCATATACTTTACCCGTTTTATTTAACAAGCTTATTCCCGATAATTCTTAGTTACTTATACCAAAGAACTAAACGTGGTTTCTGCCAGTCCTGAGACGCTTTCCTTTCCTTCAGGTACATAATGAACATCATAATACACCAAGCACTAAAACTATCCCACCATCGGTTTTTAACATTGCTGTCTTAATATGGCCAACCTCACCTACTTCCCCTACACTCACAATAGTCTTCTCTACTGCTGGTGATGTTATAACTCTCAGCTCCATGCATGACATGTCTGTCTCCCTACCTTCATATAACATCTTCCTCGTTTGATGTTTAACTGTTAAGTCAGTTTGTTCCTGAGTTAACTTATCTCACTTCAAAAGTTTTTCTTATTATCAACAAAATTTGTTGATAAAGTCTGATCCACTTTCTCACTGGCTATCCCTGCTGCACTCTCTCACTGGCTATCCCTGCTGCACTCTCTCACTGGCTATCCCTGCTGCACTCTCTCACTGGCTATCCCTGCTGCACTCCCTCACTGGCTATCCCTGCTGCACTCCCTCACTGGCTCTCCTGCTGCACTCCCTCACTGGCTCTCCTGCTGCACTCCCTCACTGGCTCTCCTGCTGCACTCCCTCACTTGCTCTCCTGCTGCACTCCCTCACTGGCTCTCCTGCTGCACTCCCTCACTGGCTCTCCTGCTGCACTCCCTCACTGGCTCTCCTGCTGCACTCCCTCACTGGCTCTCCTGCTGCACTCCCTCACTAGCTCTCCTGCTGCACTCCCTCACTGGCTCTCCTGCTGCACTCCCTCACTAGCTCTCCTGCTGCACTCCCTCACTAGCTCTCCTGCTGCACTCCCTCACTAGCTCTCCTGCTGCACTCCCTCACTAGCTCTCCTGCTGCACTCCCTCACTGGCTCTCCTGCTGCACTCCCTCACTGGCTCTCCTGCTGCACTCCCTCACTGGCTCTCCTGCTGCACTCCCTCACTGGCTCTCCTGCTGCACTCCCTCACTGGCTCTCCTGCTGCACTCCCTCACTGGCTCTCCTGCTGCACTCCCTCACTGGCTCTCCTGCTGCACTCCCTCACTGGCTCTCCTGCTGCACTCCCTCACTGGCTATCCCTGCTGCACTCTCTCACTGGCTCTCCTGCTGCACTCCCTCACTGGCTCTCCTGCTCTCCTGCACTCCCTCACTAGCTCTCCTGCTGCACTCCCTCACTGGCTCTCCTGCTGCACTCCCTCACTGGCTCTCCTGCTGCACTCCCTCACTAGCTCTCCTGCTGCACTCCCTCACTGGCTCTCCTGCTGCACTCCCTCACTAGCTCTCCTGCTGCACTCCCTCACTGGCTGCACTCCCTCACTAGCTCTCCTGCTGCACTCCCTCACTGGCTCTCCTGCTGCACTCCCTCACTGGCTCTCCTGCTGCACTCCCTCACTAGCTCTCCTGCTGCACTCCCTCACTGGCTCTCCTGCTGCACTCCCTCACTGGCTCTCCTGCTGCACTCCCTCACTGGCTCTCCTGCTGCACTCCCTCACTAGCTCTCCTGCTGCACTCCCTCACTAGCTCTCCTGCTGCACTCCCTCACTGGCTCTCCTGCTGCACTCCCTCACTAGCTCTCCTGCTGCACTCCCTCACTAGCTCTCCTGCTGCACTCCCTCACTGGCTCTCCTGCTGCACTCCCTCACTAGCTCTCCTGCTGCACTCCCTCACTAGCTCTCCTGCTGCACTCCCTCACTGGCTCTCCTGCTGCACTCCCTCACTAGGCTGCACTCCCTGCTCTCCTGCACTCCCACACTGGCTCTCCTGCTGCACTCCCTCACTAGCTCTCCTGCTGCACTCCCTCACTAGCTCTCCTGCTGCACTCCCTCACTGGCTCTCCTGCTGCACTCCCTCACTAGCTCTCCTGCTGCACTCCCTCACTGGCTCTCCTGCTGCACTCCCTCACTAGGCTCTCCTGCTGCACTCCCTCACTGGCTCTCCTGCTGCACTCCCTCACTAGCTCTCCTGCTGCACTCCCTCACTAGCTCTCCTGCTGCACTCCCTCACTAGCTCTCCTGCTGCACTCCCTCACTAGCTCTCCTGCTGCACTCTCTCACTGGCTCTCCTGCTGCACTCCCTCACTGGCTCTCCTGCTGCACTCCCTCTCTCCTGCTGCACTCCCTCACTGCTCTCCTGCTGCACTCCCACTAGCTCTCCTGCTGCACTCCCTCACTAGCTCTCCTGCTGCACTCCCTCACTAGCTCTCCTGCTGCACTCCCTCACTGCTCTCCTGCTGCACTCCCTCACTAGCTCTCCTGCTGCACTCCCTCACTCTCCTGCTGCTCTCCTGCTCTCCTGCACTCTCTCACTGGCTCTCCTGCTGCACTCCCTCACTAGCTCTCCTGCTGCACTCCCTCACTGGCTCTCCTGCTGCACTCCCTCACTGGCTCTCCTGCTGCACTCCCTCACTAGCTCTCCTGCTGCACTCCCTCACTAGCTCTCCTGCTGCACTCCCTCACTAGCTCTCCTGCTGCACTCCCTCACTGGCTCTCCTGCTGCACTCCCTCACTAGCTCTCCTGCTGCACTCCCTCACTAGCTCTCCTGCTGCACTCCCTCACTAGCTCTCCTGCTGCACTCCCTCACTAGCTCTCCTGCTGCACTCCCTCACTAGCTCTCCTGCTGCACTCCCTCACTGGCTCTCCTGCTGCACTCCCTCACTAGCTCTCCTGCTGCACTCCCTCACTGGCTCTCCTGCTGCACTCCCTCACTGGCTCTCCTGCTGCACTCCCTCACTGGCTCTCCTGCTGCACTCCCTCACTAGCTCTCCTGCTGCACTCCCTCACTAGCACTCCCTCACGAGCTCTCCTGCTGTCCTCCCTCACTAGCTCTCCTGCTGCACTCCCTCACTAGCTCTCCTGCTGCACTCCCTCACTAGCTCTCCTGCTGCACTCCCTCACTGGCTCTCCTGCTGCACTCCCTCACTGGCTCTCCTGCTGCACTCCCTCACTGGCTCTCCTGCTGCACTCCCTCACTGGCTCTCCTGCTGCACTCCCTCACTGGCTCTCCTGCTGCACTCCCTCACTAGCTCTCCTGCTGCACTCCCTCACTAGCTCTCCTGCTGCACTCCCTCACTAGCTCTCCTGCTGCACTCCCTCACTAGCTCTCCTGCTGCACTCCCTCACTACTCCCTCACTGGCTCTCCTGCTGCACTCCCTCACTAGCTCTCCTGCTGCACTCCCTCACTAGCTCTCCTGCTGCACTCCCTCACTAGCTCTCCTGCTGCACTCCCTCACTGGCTCTCCTGCTGCACTCCCTCACTAGCTCTCCTGCTGCACTCCCTCACTGGCTCTCCTGCTGCACTCCCTCACTACTCCCTCACTAGCTCTCCTGCTGCACTCCCTCACTAGCTCTCCTGCTGCACTCCCTCACTAGCTCTCCTGCTGCACTCCCTCACTAGCTCTCCTGCTGCACTCCCTCACTAGCTCTCCTGCTGCACTCCCTCACTAGCTCTCCTGCTGCACTCCCTCACTAGCTCTCCTGCTGCACTCCCTCACTAGCTCTCCTGCTGCACTCCCTCACTAGCTCTCCTGCTGCACTCCCTCACTAGCTCTCCTGCTGCACTCCCTCACTAGCTCTCCTGCTGCACTCCCTCACTAGCTCTCCTGCTGCACTCCCTCACTAGCTCTCCTGCTGCACTCCCTCACTGGCTCTCCTGCTGCACTCCCTCACTGGCTCTCCTGCTGCACTCCCTCACTAGCTCTCCTGCTGCACTCCCTCACTGGCTCTCCTGCTGCACTCCCTCACTAGCTCTCCTGCTGCACTCCCTCACTAGCTCTCCTGCTGCACTCCCTCACTAGCTCTCCTGCTGCACTCCCTCACTAGCTCTCCTGCTGCACTCCCTCACTGCTCTCCTGCTGCACTCCCTCACTCTCTCACTAGCTCTACTGCTGCACTCCCTCACTGGCTCTCCTGCTGCACTCCCTCACTGGCTCTCCTGCTGCACTCCCTCACTGGCTCTCCTGCTGCACTCCCTCACTAGCTCTCCTGCTGCACTCCCTCACTGGCTCTCCTGCTGCACTCCCTCACTGGCTCTCCTGCTGCACTCCCTCACTGGCTCTCCTGCTGCACTCCCTCACTAGCTCTCCTGCTGCACTCCCTCACTAGCACTCCCTCACTGGCTCTCCTGCTGCACTCCCTCACTAGCTCTCCTGCTGCACTCCCTCACTAGCTCTCCTGCTGCACTCCCACACTAGCTCTCCTGCTGCACTCCCTCACTAGCTCTCCTGCTGCACTCCCTCACTGGCTCTCCTGCTGCACCCCCTCACATCCTCTCCTGCTGCACTCCCTCACTAGCTCTCCTGCTGCACTCCCTCACTAGCTCTCCTGCTGCACTCCCTCACTAGCTCTCCTGCTGCACTCCCTCACTGGCTCTCCTGCTGCACTCCCTCACTAGCTCTCCTGCTGCACGCCGTCACTAGGCTCTCCTGCTGCACTCCCTCACTAGCTCTCCTGCTGCACTCCCTCACTAGCTCTCCTGCTGCACTCCCTCACTGGCTCTCCTGCTGCACTCCCTCACTAGCTCTCCTGCTGCACTCCCTCACTAGCTCTCCTGCTGCACTCCCTCACTAGCTCTCCTGCTGCACTCCCTCACTGGCTCTCCTGCTGCACTCCCTCACTGGCTCTCCTGCTGCACTCCCTCACTAGCTCTCCTGCTGCACTCCCTCACTGGCTCTCCTGCTGCACTCTCTCACTACTCCCTCACTAGCTCTCCTGCTGCACTCCCTCACTAGCTCTCCTGCTGCACTCCCTCACTAGCTCTCCTGCTGCACTCCCTCACTGGCTCTCCTGCTGCACTCCCTCACTAGCTCTCCTGCTGCACTCCCTCACTGGCTCTCCTGCTGCACTCCCTCACTGGCTCTCCTGCTGCACTCCCTCACTAGCTCTCCTGCTGCACTCCCTCACTAGCTCTCCTGCTGCACTCCCTCACTAGCTCTCCTGCTGCACTCCCTCACTAGCTCTCCTGCTGCACTCCCTCACCACTCAACCTCTTTTCCTCTCCATATACCCCTCTAATTATTTATAACTTCTACATTGTAAAAACCTCCCACATGCTAACTTTTTCTCCCTTACCACCTTATTTACCTCCTAATTCCACTACTCATTACTCTTACCACCTACACACACCCCTCCTATATTCATAAACTTCTGCTGCACATCCTGACGCTACATTCATAAATCTACCTCATTTCCCTGCGATCATTTCCTCATCACCTGTACTCTGTGTATCGCATTTTTTTCATAAAAGTAGCTAATATCTTGCCCTATTTCGAAATTATTTTATTCACTTTCGCCTCCTTCTTACCCACTGATGACATTCTCGTACTACAACTGCCACTTTCACTGCAGTTACAACTAAATAATGATCTGATGTATTTATCGTTCCTCTACAAACATGCACATAGAGAAGCCTACCCATGAACTCTATCTACTAATATAGAGGCTAATAAACCGCCGTTGTCACGCCCTATATATTATACACCAGGTTACTTATCCTCTTGTTTATTAAAATTCGTATTATCTACAAATTCCTTCTATTACATAGTTCAATTAGAGGCCCCATATATCATGCAGTCCCGGCACCCCAGACTTACCCACTATGCTCTCCTCAACAGTAACCTCAACAGTGTAGACGCCCAGTTGCTGCTACAGTCAACTTATGACTCTGAGCTGGACCTTTTGATTATTACTGACTCTGTCATCATTGTATGATCTTAACTCACGTAATTACTGAGAACATGCTCATTGGAGGAGTCTACCTGGACGGTATTCAGGGGATCAACGCCCCTACGGTAGGGGCCATGAGCAGGTCTCCTGGTGGATCAGGGCCTAATCAACGAGGCTGTTAGTGCCGTCCAGACATAGTTAACAAAAAATCATAACAAAGGTAATTAATGTGCAATTATTATGGATTAAATCACAAAATGAATTATTCCTTCATTACAGAGTTAACAAGCAGAGTAAAATCATTCTGAAGGAAAATGTAGAATATAACTTTTGTATATCTGTTTCCAGCATTAACAATAATATTAGAAGAGAAGAAATTAAAGTAAATGTGATTGGAATGCAGCTAGAAACTTGAGTCTAGCCAGGCTTAGGCCTAGTTACAAGTCCTGACTAATGTTGTAGCAGCTAGGCTTAGTCATGATTACAAGTACTTCCGGTAGTTTGGCAGGAACATAGATGATCAAAGTCAACTTAAAATATGTGGTCATCCTTATGTTCACTTAAACATTGTTAATTGTCCACTTATTGAGAAATACAAAAAGAGTATAATAAATTGATATGTCAAGGTATCTTATTAATGGCAGTAAGATATTAGACATATTTACTATCCTGAATTTGCAACATAAGACATTTTGTGGATATAAATCCAAATGTATTCCTGGTAACCCTTTTTGAGGTCTAGTTTCCAGGCCTTTTACGTGTCGATATGTTCTTGTACTACCCTTCACAGAACGGATATTGGCTGCACAATATACTAGCCACTCCGGCGACAAAATCTAAAATACCACTGTCATTTAGGGCCCTCACAATATTTATTTCCCCACTTGGTTCAATACTCTCCCAGCATTCGCTAACACCCCACCCCCCCACCCCGAAACTTTCTCTTTCTTTCTTCTCAAAATACACAAACACTTGCTGTAACCCACTTCTCACTCTTATTCTAACCCATATAATTAAGATATATACACAAACACAATCAGCGAAGAGGCTAAGCCAGGAGCTGCGAATCGACCCTTGCAATCACATATAAGTAAAGAGGGAAGAAGGGAAGAAGGGAAGGAGGGAGGGAGGGAGGGAGGGAGGGAGGGAGGGGGCAACACTATGGCTGAGTGGAGGTCCCGGGGTGATGGCTGGACCATGGTATCTTACATCGCTGAAAATTGCAACACACCACCTTTGATTTTCCCGCCCCAGTGGACACCCCCCTTCCCCGTGGACACATCTTCACCGCCCCAGTGGGCATTCCCGCCCTTCCCAGTTGCCCTACCCCGCCTCTTCCTGTTCCTTGCCTCCTCTATTGCTCTTCCCGCCAGACATGTTCGTCTCTTAATGTCTCTCCCTCTGTACACATGAACCACAGTCAGTACTGCCCCGAGTATCCATAGAGTCACATGGAGGCTAGGATGTGTCAGGACACTCCAAGATGTGTCAGAATGCTCCAGGATGTGTCAACATGGCACAATATGTGTTAGTAATTGCAGTGTGGTCAGTAACCTTGACGAGTCCTTCATAACATGGCGAGGTGACTGAAGATTCTTCAGTACTACGTCTAGACAATCAAGCTCAAAGTGTTGAAGAAAGTGACCCCAGGGCTGGCCACACACTTTGTATTTGGTTTGATCATCTGTGTGTCTGCAAAACTGCCAGAAATACTTATAGTAGCCAGGCTTGGGCTTGGTTACAACAGTCTGTTTACGTTGTAAGTTGCTCTATGAACATACTTATCTATGCTCACCAAGATAACATGAACGCAGATAAGTGCGTTTATGGAGCAACTTGCATAATGAACAGACTAACTGATGTAGTAGTAGCCAGGCTTAGTCTTGGTTACAAGTACTGACTGATGTTGTAGTAGCCAGGCTTAGTCTTGGTTACAAGTACTTCTGGCAGTTTGGGACACACAGATGAAGCAAATGGAAAGTATATGGTGAGCCTTTGGTCACTATCTCTAACACTATATGCTTGAGTGTCCACTTATTGTGGAATATAGAGATAGACAATATAATAACCAATGTGCCATGTCAAGGTATCTTATTAATGAAAATAAGATACCAGACATATTACCTTGTATATACCTGGAGAGTGTTTCGGGGGTCAACGCCCCCGCGGCCCGATCTGTGACCAGGCCTCATGGTGGATCAGGGCCTGATCAATCAGGCTGTTACTGTTAGCTGCACGCAACCCGACGTATGAACCACAGCCCAGCTGGTCAGGTACTGATTTTAGGTGCCTGTCCAGCGCCTTCTTGAAGACAGCCAGGGGTTTATTGGTAATTCCCCTTATGTATGCTGAGAGGCAGTTGAACAGTTTTTGGCCCCTGACACTTGTTGTGTTGTCTCTTATCGTGCTAGTGACGCCCCTGCTTTTCATAGGGGGGATGTTGCATCGTTTGCTGAGTCTTTTGCTTTCATAGGGAGTGATTTTTGTATGCAAGTTTGGTACTAATACCTCTAGGATTTTCCAGGTGTATATAATCATGTATCTCTCCCGCCTGCGTTCCAGGGAATACAGGTTTAGGAACTTCAAGCGCTCCCAGTATTTGAGGTTTTTATCTCCGTTATGCGCGCCGTGAAGATTTTCTGTACATTTTCTGGATCAGCAATTTCACCTGCCTTGAAAGGTGCTGTTAGTGTGCAGCAATATTCCAGCCTAGATAGAACAAGTGACCTGAAGAGTGTCATCATGGGCTTGGCCTCCCTAGTTTTGAAGGTTCTCATTATCCATCCTGTCATTTTTCTAGCAGATGCGATTGATACAATGTTATGATCTTTGAAGGTGAGATTCTCTGACATTATCACTCCCAGGTCTTTTACATTAGTTTTTCGCTCTATTGTGCTGTTGGAATTCATTTTATACTCTGATATAGTCTTAATTTCCTCACATTTTCCATATCGGAGTAATTGAAATTTCTCATCAATGAACTTCACATTTTCTGCGGCCCATTTAAAGATTTGGTTGATGTCCGCCTGGAGTCTTGCAGTGTCTTCAATGGAAGACACTGTCATGCAAATTCGGGTGTTATCTACAAAGGAAGACACGGTGCTGTGGCTTACATCCCTGTCTGTGTTAGATATGAAGATGAGGAACAGGATGGGAGCGAGTACTGTGCCTTGTGGAACACAACTTGTCATAGTAGCGGTCTCAGATTTTACTGTTTACTACTACTCCTTGTGTTGTATTTGTTAAGAAATTATAGACCCATCTACCAGCTTTTCCTGTTTTTTCTTTATCTTCCATTTTGTGCGCTATTACACCGTGGTCACATTAAGCAAGTATCCTAAATTTGCTTGCGAAATAAGACAACTGTAGGTAGAAATCCAGGGGTATTTTTGTTAACCGTTTTGGAGCCTAGTATCTGTATGTTATTGTGCTAACATCCACTGGATGGAGACAGTCCACAATAAACCGGCCATTTAGGTGACAAAATCTAAAATTCACTCTCTCTCTCTCTCTCTCTCTCTCTCTCTCTCTCTCTCTCTCTCTCTTTCACATACACACACTCAACACACAAACACACAGACACAAACGCACAGACACAAACACACAGACACAAACACAAACACCAACACACAGACACAAACACACACAGACACAAACACACAGACACAAACACACACAGACAAACACACACAGACACAAACACACACACATGTATAGTATGCAAAATCATGGAGAAGATTATCAGGAGAAGAGTGGTGGAACACCTAGAAAGGAACGATCTCATCAACAGCAGCCAACATGGTTTCAGGGACGGGAAATCCTGTGTCACAAACCTACTGGAGTTCTATGACATGGTGACAGCAGTAAGACAAGAGAGAGAGGGGTGGGTGGATTGCATTTTCTTGGACTGCAAGAAGGCGTTTGACACAGTTCCACACAAGAGATTGGTGCAAAAACTGGAGGACCAAGCAGGGATAACAGGGAAGGCACTACAATGGATCAGGGAATACTTGTCAGGAAGACAGCAGCGAGTCATGGTACGTGGCGAGGTGTCAGAGTGGGCACCTGTGACCAGCGGGGTCCCGCAGGGGTCAGTCCTAGGACCAGTGCTGTTTCTGGTATTTGTGAACGACATGACGGAAGGAATAGACTCTGAGGTGTCCCTGTTTGCAGATGACGAAGTTGATGAGAAGAATTCACTCGATCGAAGACCAGGCAGAACTACAAAGGGATCTGGACAGGCTGCAGACCTGGTCCAGCAATTGGCTCCTGGAGTTCAATCCCACCAAGTGCAAAGTCATGAAGATTGGGGAAGGGCAAAGAAGGCCGCAGACGGAGTACAGTCTAGGGGGTCAGAGACTACAAACCTCACTCAAGGAAAAAGATCTTGGGGTGAGTATAACACCAGGCACATCTCCTGAAGCGCACATCAACCAAATAACTGCTGCAGCATATGGGCGCCTAGCAAACCTCAGAACAGCATTCCGACATCTTAATAAGGAATCATTCAGGACCCTGTACACCGTGTACGTTAGGCCCATATTGGAGTATGCGGCAACAGTTTGGAACCCACACCTAGCCAAGCACGTGAAGAAACTAGAGAAAGTGCAAAGGTTTGCAACAAGACTAATCCCAGAGCTAAGAGGTATGTCCTACGAGGAGAGGTTAAGGGAAATCAACCTGACGACACTGGAGGACAGGAGAGATAGGGGGGACATGATAACGACATACAAAATACTGAGAGGAATTGACAAGGTGGACAAAGACAGGATGTTCCAGAGATTGGACACAGTAACAAGGGGACACAGTTGGAAGCTGAAGACACAGATGAATCACAGGGATGTTAGGAAGTATTTCTTCAGCCACAGAGTAGTCAGTAAGTGGAATAGTTTGGGAAGCGATGTAGTGGAGGCAGGATCCATACATAGCTTTAAGCAGAGGTATGATAAAGCTCACGGCTCAGGGAGAGTGACCTAGTAGCGATCAGTGAAGAGGCGGGGCCAGGAGCTCGGACTCGACCCCCGCAACCTCAACTAGGTGAGTACACACACACAGACACACACACAGACACACACACACACACACACACACACAGACACACACACACACACAGACACACACACAGACACAGACACAGACACAGACACACACAGACACAGACACACACAGACACAGAGACACAGACACACAGACACACAGACACACACACACACACACACACACACACACACACACACACACACACACACACACACACACACACACACACAAACACGCGCACACAAACACACGCACACACACACAACAAAGGTGCGAGTTATCATTATATTCATTATTACACTCGAGAAGAAAAGATCAAGTGAGAGTGAAGATGGCGGGAGAGTGAAGGTGATGGTAAGATTTGATCGGAGGCAGGGAAGGATGCCTCACATTCCTTGGATCAAGAGTCTATCACCGTCATCAAGACAACCTGGCTCGGAGGCAGGGAAGGGTGCCTCACATTCCTTGGATCAAGAGTCTATCACCGTCATCAAGACAACCTGGCTCGGAGGCAGGGAAGGGTGCCTCACATTCCTTGGATCAAGAGTCTATCACCGTCATCAAGACAACCTGGCTCGGAGGCAGGGAAGGGTGCCTCACATTCCTTGGATCAAGAGTCTATCACCGTCATCAAGACAACCTGGCTCGGAGGCAGGGAAGGGTGCCTCACATTCCTTGGATCAAGAGTCTATCACCGTCATCAAGACAACCTGGCTCGGAGGCAGGGAAGGGTGCCTCACATTCCTTGGATCAAGAGTCTATCACCGTCATCAAGACAACCTGGCTCGGAGGCAGGGAAGGGTGCCTCACATTCCTTGGATCAAGAGTCTATCACCGTCATCAAGACAACCTGGCTCGGAGGCAGGGAAGGGTGCCTCACATTCCTTGGATCAAGAGTCTATCACCGTCATCAAGACAACCTGGCTCGGAGGCAGGGAAGGGTGCCTCACATTCCTTGGATCAAGAGTCTATCACCGTCATCAAGACAACCTGGCTCGGAGGCAGGGAAGGGTGCCTCACATTCCTTGGATCAAGAGTCTATCACCGTCATCAAGACAACCTGGCTCGGAGGCAGGGAAGGGTGCCTCACATTCCTTGGATCAAGAGTCTATCACCGTCATCAAGACAACCTGGCTCGGAGGCAGGGAAGGGTGCCTCACATTCCTTGGATCAAGAGTCTATCACCGTCATCAAGACAACCTGGCTCGGAGGCAGGGAAGGGTGCCTCACATTCCTTGGATCAAGAGTCTATCACCGTCATCAAGACAACCTGGCTCGGAGGCAGGGAAGGGTGCCTCACATTCCTTGGATCAAGAGTCTATCACCGTCATCAAGACAACCTGGCTCGGAGGCAGGGAAGGGTGCCTCACATTCCTTGGATCAAGAGTCTATCACCGTCATCAAGACAACCTGGCTCGGAGGCAGGGAAGGGTGCCTCACATTCCTTGGATCAAGAGTCTATCACCGTCATCAAGACAACCTGGCTCGGAGGCAGGGAAGGGTGCCTCACATTCCTTGGATCAAGAGTCTATCACCGTCATCAAGACAACCTGGCTCGGAGGCAGGGAAGGGTGCCTCACATTCCTTGGATCAAGAGTCTATCACCGTCATCAAGACAACCTGGCTCTGAAGGTTATCCTTCTCCAGTACTCCATTTATTCTCATCCAGTTATCTTCCTCCACTTATCTCAGTTTCTACTTCTGACATTTTTTTTTGTACCTCCTCCTCCACTCTTCCAACCTCCTCCTCCACTCTTCCAACCTCCTCCTCCTCCACTCTTCCAACCTCCTCCTCCTCCTCCACTCTTCCAACCTCCTCCTCCTCCTCCACTCTTCCAACCTCCTCCTCCACTCTTCCAACCTCCTCCTCCTCCTCCACTCTTCCAACCTCCTCCTCCTCCTCCTCCACTCTTCCAACCTCCTCCTCCTCCTCCACTCTTCCAACCTCCTCCTCCTCCTCCTCCACTCTTCCAACCTCCTCCTCCTCCTCCACTCTTCCAACCTCCTCCTCCTCCACCTCCACTCTCCAACCTCCTCCTCCTCCTCCTCCACTCTTCCAACCTCCTCCTCCACTCTTCCAACCTCCTCCTCCACTCTTCCAACCTCCTCCTCCACTCTTCCAACCTCCTCCTCCTCCACTCTTCCAACCTCCTCCTCCTCCACTCTTCCAACCTCCTCCTCCTCCTCCACTCTTCCAACCTCCTCCTCCTCCTCCTCCTCCTCCAATCTTCCAACCTCCTCCTCCTCCTCCACTCTTCCAACCTCCTCCTTCTCCTCCTCCCACTTCCTCCTCCTCCTCCTCCACTCTTCCAACCTCCTCCTCCTCCTCCACTCTTCCAACCTCCTCCTCCTCCTCCACTCTTCCAACCTCCTCCTCCTCCTCCACTCTTCCAACCTCCTCCTCCTCCTCCACTCTTCCAACCTCCTCCTCCTCCTCCACTCTTCCAACCTCCTCCTCCTCCTCCTCCACTCTTCCAACCTCCTCCTCCTCCTCCACTCTTCCAACCTCCTCCTCCTCCTCCACTCTTCCAACCTCCTCCTCCTCCTCCACTCTTCCAACCTCCTCCTCCTCCTCCACTCTTCCAACCTCCTCCTCCTCCTCCACTCTTCCAACCTCCTCCTCCTCCTCCACTCTTCCAACCTCCTCCTCCTCCTCCACTCTTCCAACCTCCTCCTCCTCCTCCACTCTTCCAACCTACTCCTCCTCCTCCTCTTCCAACCTCCTCCTCCTCCTCCATTCCAACCTCCTCCTCCTCCTCCACTCTTCCAACCTCCTCCTCCTCCTCCTCACTATTCCAACCTCCTCCTCCTCCTCCTCCACTATTCCAACCTCCTCCTCCTCCCAACCTCCTCCTGCACTCTTCCAACCTCCTCCTCCACTAACCTCCTCCTCCACTCTTCCAACCTCCTCCTCCTCTTCCACTATTCCAACCTCCTCCTCCTCCTCCCAACCTCCACCTCCTCCTCCATTCCACTCTTCCAACCTCCTCCTCCTCCCAACCTCCTCCTCCACTCTTCCAACCTCCTCCTCCTCCACTCTTCCAACCTCCTCCACTCTTCCAACCTCCTCCTCCTCCACTCTTCCAACCTCCTCCTCCTCCTCCAACCTCCTCCTCCTCCTCCACTACTCTTCCAACCTCCTCCTCCTCCTCCACTCTTCCAACCTCCTCCTCCTCTACTCTTCCAACCTCCTCCTCCTCCTCCACTCTTCCAACCTCCTCCTCCTCCTCCACTCTTCCAACCTCCTCCTCCTCCTCCACTCTTCCAACCTCCTCCTCCTCCTCCACTCATCCAACCTCCTCCTCCTCCTCCACTCTTCCAACCTCCTCCTCCTCCTCCTCCACTCTTCCAACCTCCTCCTCCTCCTCCACTCTTCCAACCCCCTCCTCCTCCTCCTCCTCCACTCTTCCAACCTCCTCCTCCTCCTCCTCCACTCTTCCAACCTCCTCCTCCTCCTCCACTCTTCCAACCTCCTCCTCCTCCTCCTCCTCCAATCTTCCAACCTCCTCCTCCTCCTCCTCCACTCCCCCAACCTCCTCCTCCTCCTCCACTCTTCCAACCTCCTCCTCCTCCACTCGTCCAACCTCCTCCTCCTCCTCCTCCTCCACTCTTCCAACCTCCTCCTCCTCCTCCACTCTTCCAACCTCCTCCTCCTCCTCCTCCACTCTTCCAACCTCCTCCTCCTCCTCCACTCTTCCAACCTCCTCCTCCTCCTCCTCCACTCTTCCAACCTCCTCCTCCTCCTCCTCCACTCTTCCAACCTCCTCCTCCTCCTCCTCCACTCTTCCAACCTCCTCCTCCTCCTCCTCCACTCTTCCAACCTCCTCCTCCTCCTCCTCCACTCTTCCAACCTCCTCCTCCTCCTCCTCCACTCTTCCAACCTACTCCTCCTCCTCCTCCTCCACTCTTCCAACCTACTCCTCCTCCTCCTCCTCCACTCTTCCAACCTCCTCCTCCTCCTCCTCCACTCTTCCAACCTACTCCTCCTCATCCTCCCCCACTCTTCCAACCTCCTCCTCCTCCTCCACTATTCCAACCTCCTCCTCCTCCTCCACTATTCCAACCTCCTCCTCCTCCTCCTCCACTATTCCAACCTCCTCCTCCTCCTCCACTATTCCAACCTCCTCCTCCTCCACTATTCCAACCTCCTCCTCCTCCTCCTCCACTATTCCAACCTCCTCCTCCTCCTCCTCCACTATTCCAACCTCCTCCTCCTCCTCCTCCTCCACTATTCCAACCTCCTCCTCCTCCTCCTCCACTATTCCAACCTCCTCCTCCTCCTCCTCCACTATTCCAACCTCCTCCTCCTCCTCCTCCACTATTCCAACCTCCTCCTCCTCCTCCTCCTCCACTCTTCCAACCTCCTCCTCCTCCTCCACTCTTCCAACCTCCTCCTCCTCCTCCACTCTTCCAACCTCCTCCTCCTCCTCCACTCTTCCAACCTCCTCCTCCTCCTCCACTCTTCCAACCTCCTCCTCCTCCTCCACTCTTCCAACCTCCTCCTCCACTCCTCCAACCTCCTCTACTCCTTCAATCTCCTCCTCCACTTCTCTTTCCCGTTGTCTCTGTTATTACAACAGTCAGTTGTTAAGTATTTAAGAAACAAGGGTGACAATGAGAGGTCAATTAATTACCTTATTGCTTCTTAATTATCCCACAGTAATTACACACGATGACAAGCTGACAGGTGTTCCTTGGTGTACATACTGTGTACACACTATGTACACACTGTGTACACACATACACACTCAAAGTTATTAATTTATTTAAAAAGTACAAACATGAATATATTAGCACAATATATCAAAGATTATGACTGTGTGTGTGTGTGTGTGTGTGTGTATTACAGTCATGTAGCCAGGGGGCTCCCTCAAGGTGAAGGGGCCCTCAGGGTGAGGGGACCCTCGGGGTGAATTGGCCCTTGGGGTGAAGGGGCCCTCGGGGTGAAGGGACCCTCGGGGTGAAAGGGCCCTCGGGGTGAAAGGGCCCTCGGGGTGAAAGGGCCCTCGGGGTGAAAGGGCCCTCAAGGTGAAGAGGCCCTCGGGGCGAAGGGGCCCTCAAGGTGAAGGGGCCCTCGGGGTGAAGGGGCCACTGAGGGATGCCCCTCTCATCACACACTTCGTTAACTGGGTAAATAAACAGAGAAGTAATGAAGCTCTGATATAACAAGGCGGAATGTGTTCTTTTTTACGAAAGAGAGAGAGAGAGAGAGAGAGAGAGAGAGAGACTTGCTCAGTCTGATCAAAAACAGCGTTAATTTCCCTGACCAGCAAGACAGCTTCTCGCTTAAGTAATAACAAATATAACACAAGATAATACAAATATAGCACAAATATAACACAGGATAACACAAGATAATATAAATATAGCATAAATATAACAAGATAGCACGATATAAAACAAATATAGCAAGATAACAAGATATGTGTACCATCTACAGTCGTGTCATTACTATTTAGTGAGTTATTGTCACGAGGGAGCATTCACCAAATTCAACTTCAATAACAAAAACATAAAGTGGGACCAAGTAAACCAAGTCCTAACCGATATAAGCTGGGAAGATATACTAAGCAACACAGACCCCAACTTATGCCTAGAGCAGATTAACTTGGTGGCACTCGATGTATGCACAAGGCTTATTCCTCTAAGAAAAAGGAGGAGTAGATGTAAAATAGAAAGAGACAGGCGCTCCCTTTACAGGCGACGGAAAAGAATAACAGAGCGGCTAAAAGAGGTCAATATATCTGAAATGCGTAGGGAGACACTGGTCAGAGAAATAGCAAGCATCGAACTTAAGCTAAAAGAATCCTTTAGGAGTCAGGAATCGCGGGAAGAACTAAAAGCCATAAATGAAATCGAAAGAAACCCAAAGTATTTCTTCTCCTATGCCAAATCAAAATCGAGAACAACGTCCAGTATTGGGCCCCTACTTAAACAAGATGGGTCCTACACAGATGACAGCAAGGAAATGAGTGAGCTACTCAAGTCCCAATATGACTCAGTTTTTAGCAAGCCGCTAACCAGACTGAGAGTCGAAGATCAAAATGAATTTTTTATGAGAGAGCCACAAAATTTGATTAACACAAGCCTATCCGATGTTATCCTGACGCCAAATGACTTCGAACAGGCGATAAATGACATGCCCATGCACTCTGCCCCAGGGCCAGACTCGTGGAACTCTGTGTTCATCAAGAACTGCAAGAAGCCCCTATCACGAGCTTTTACCATCCTATGGAGAGGGAGCATGGACACGGGGGTCGTCCCACAGTTACTAAAAACAACAGACATAGCCCCACTCCACAAAGGGGGCAGTAAAGCAACAGCAAAGAACTACAGACCAATAGCACTAACATCCCATATCATAAAAATCTTTGAAAGGGTCCTAAGAAGCAAGATCACCACGCATCTAGAAACCCATCAGTTACACAACCCAGGGCAACATGGGTTTAGAACAGGTCGCTCCTGTCTGTCTCAACTATTGGACCACTACGACAAGGTCCTAAATGCACTAGAAGACAAAAAGAATGCAGATGTAATATATACAGACTTTGCAAAAGCCTTCGACAAGTGTGACCATGGCGTAATAGCGCACAAAATGCGTGCTAAAGGAATAACAGGAAAAGTCGGTCGATGGATCTATAATTTCCTCACTAACAGAACACAGAGAGTAGTCGTCAACAGAGTAAAGTCCGAGGCAGCTACGGTGAAAAGCTCTGTTCCACAAGGCACAGTACTCGCTCCCATCTTGTTCCTCATCCTTATATCCGACATAGACAAGGATGTCAGCCACAGCACCGTGTCTTCCTTTGCAGATGACACCCGAATCTGCATGACAGTGTCTTCCATTGCAGACACTGCAAAGCTCCAGGCAGACATCAACCAAATCTTTCAGTGGGCTGCAGAAAACAATATGAAGTTCAACGATGAGAAATTTCAATTACTCAGATATGGTAAACATGAGGAAATTAAATCTTCATCAGAGTACAAAACAAATTCTGGCCACAAAATAGAGCGAAACACCAACGTCAAAGACCTGGGAGTGATCATGTCGGAGGATCTCACCTTCAAGGACCATAACATTGTATCAATCGCATCTGCTAGAAAAATGACAGGATGGATAATGAGAACCTTCAAAACTAGGGAGGCCAAGCCCATGATGACACTCTTCAGGTCACTTGTTCTATCTTGGCTGGAATATTGCTGCACACTAACAGCACCTTTCAAGGCAGGTGAAATTGCCGACCTAGAAAATGTACAGAGAACTTTCACGGCGCGCATAACGGAGATAAAACACCTCAATTATTGGGAGCGCTTGAGGTTCCTAAACCTGTATTCCCTGGAACGCAGGAGGGAGAGATACATGATTATATACACCTGGAAAATCCTAGAGGGACTAGTACCGAACTTGCACACGAAAATCACTCATTACGAAAGCAAAAGACTTGGCAGACGATGCACCATCCCCCCAATGAAAAGCAGGGGTGTCACTAGCACGTTAAGAGACCATACAATAAGTGTCAGGGGCCCGAGACTGTTCAACTGCCTCCCAGCACACATAAGGGGGATTACCAACAGACCCCTGGCAGTCTTCAAGCTGGCACTGGACAAGCACCTAAAGTCAGTTCCGGATCAGCCGGGCTGTGGCTCGTATGTTGGTTTGCGTGCAGCCAGCAGCAACAGCCTGGTTGATCAGGCTCTGATCCACCAGGAGGCCTGGTCTCAGACCGGGCCGCGGGGGCGTTGACCCCCGGAACTCTTTCCAGGTAAACTCCAGGTAAACAAGGCTCAGACACCAACAGGCAATCAAGATCTCATTACAACTTAACAATAACTCACTAAATAGTAATGACACGACTGTAAATCAACCAGGGAACGGGTGGGGGTTGAACTCATGGGCGAGTGAGTCGGAAAACTCCAGGCCAGTGCGTAAGGCACTGAGCCTCCTGGGATCCGTGTGGTGTATAAATAGACCTAGTTGAATGTATCTTATTGTAGCCAGCTGGCCCAGTGGTTAACGCACTGGCCTGGAGTTCAACCCCCACCCGTACCGTGTATTAACTTAACAATATATATAAACACTAACATTGTGTATAAATGCAGGATAAACTCTAGTATAAAAAAGTCTAGCACAGCAATATACATATTAGCGAAATTTTTGATTAGGATTTGTTTTAAGACAAGATTTGACGTAAAAACAAATCTTAATTCTCACAAGAATTGGTTAATGGGGTTTAAATCCTATCAACTACACGAAGGTCATTAAAAGGCTTCACGTCATCTCATCACTGGACAAGGATACTCTCATCCTTAAAAGAGAAATTAAAGTCACGTATATTTCTCTCTGTACACCGAGAGGAATATTTGTGTGTGTGCGCGCGCATAAATGGTAGTCAGGGCGGTATTCAGGGTAGGGATTTAGGGGCTACAGCCCAGGGACCTCCGCCAGCTGGAGGGCCTCCAGGGCTGCAGCCCAGGGACCTCCGCCAGCTGGAGGGCCTCCAGGGCTACAGCCCAGGGACCTCCGCCAGCTGGAGGGCCTCCAGGGCTGCAGCCCAGGGACCTCCGCCAGCTGGAGGGCCTCCAGGGCTGCAGCCCAGGGACCTCCGCCAGCTGGAGGGCCTCCAGGGCTACAGCCCAGGGACCTCCGCCAGCTGGAGGTCCTCCAGGGCTACAGCCCAGGGACCTCCGCCTGCTGGAGCCTCACGAGATTAATGGAAAAGTGTCCACAGTTACTGCTGTAAGTTTATAATTATAGTATGTTATTACATAACGTATGCAATGAACTGTTGATCTGAAAATATCACTGGTGCCTCACAGTGCCTGTAGCCCAGGGCACTACAACAATCTTAATCTCGCTCTGTATAAAGTACCGACAAGAGGAAGATTTAGACACATGTGCAACATCTGTGCATCATTATTCGTAGACGTTTCGCAAACTAGTGACTTTATCTAAGGCTGAGAGTGATTGTCTCATCTTTTGTATATACTTATACATTTGTCACGTTATGTCCTTGTATTGTATTGATAAAGTCACTGGATGGCGAAACGTCTACAAATAAAGATACCCAGATGTTGTACATGTGTAATTCTTCATCCTTCCAGGAAGTGTTTTACGACAGCACCAGTACTGCAGTGCAGCGTTTTGAATACGTATAGTGCGAGTGTGTGTGTGTGTGGGGGGGGGGGTATGAAATTGGAGTTAGTGATGGTCCTGACTGCTGCGTTTTGTGGTATAACTGGTGGTGGACGGCCAAGCTAGACTCTCCTACTCACAGCATCCACAAGTAGTGGCGGACCTATATTTTTAGGTCCCTGAATCTTGAACTATTATGGGGGCCTCTCCGCAACCCCTACTCATACAGTAGACCCAAAATTTCTAAGCATTGTGGCCTAAACTCGCTAGTCTATAATAATAGACTGGCGCTTTCTAAGAATTTTTTGGTATAGTTTTATGACTTTTGCTCTGATTTGTATAGTTTTTTTTACGAGTTTTAGAAAACGAGTCCAAAAACTCCTTACTGCCACTTAGGAACGACTGCGACTGATTGAAAACGATCCTCTCTGAAGGTGGCCCGGTGGCCTGGTGGCTAAAGCTCCCGCTTCACACACGGAGGGCCCGGGTTCGATTCCCGGCGGGTGGAAACATTTCGACACGTTTCCTTACACCTGTTGTCCTGTTCACCTAGCAGCAAATAGGTACCTGGGTGTTAGTCGACTGGTGTGGGTCGCATCCTGGGGGACAAGATTAAGGACCCCAATGGAAGTAAGTTAGACAGTCCTCGATGACGCACTGACTTTCTTGGGTTATCCTGGGTGGCTAACCCTCCGGGGTTAAAAATCCGAACGAAATCTTATCTTATCTTATCTTAACACTGTTCCCTTGAACGGATCTACCAGGACTTCCTACTCGTTTCTGCAATATTGCCAACTCCTGATGTGTTGATTACAGCACGAAAGGCCTTGAACTATCATTCAACTCCCCCCCGTCGTTGTTTTGCATCTTGGGTCGTGGTTGTTTTGCATCTCGGGTAGCTTGCATAATATGTGTAAATTACCTAGATTAACCCTAAAAGTCAGTTAGAGCGACTCCACTAGCAACAGGAACGAGGAACTAAACCAACCCCCAGCCAACTTTCACGACCACCTGTTTGTTCACCACCACCACCCTAACTTAGGACTCAGGTCGTACCAGGACGACCCCTATGTGAGCTACTTTGAGATGGACGTCGAGCAGTCAAGCGGTAGTTTGTAAAGGGTCGTATAAATCACTCGCCAGGCTCCCGGCCGACCGCCCACTCCCTTGTTTTGATAATCTCGGGTTCGCTTCTTCACTACCGATACCGGGTACGGCGCCCTCCTCCCGCCTCCCCGACACCCTAACACTCCATCACTCCCCCGCTAAAACAAATCAACAATAGACCGTTCTTATACACCCATTTCCCTGTGGGTTTCATTGCTAAAATTGAGGTATCACGATGCTGTTAAACTGAAGATGGATGATGTGTTGATATAGGCTGAGTCAGAATGAACGGTTTCGGACGAGTTGGATCATGAATCATAGGCCTCCCAGGAGAACATAGATGGGGTGTGGGAGGTATTGTTGAGGGCAGTAGGGGGGTGATGTTGATCTGGGAGGGGGTGTTAGGGTGATGTAAGGCAGGGGAGGGGGTAGGGGTGATGCTGGGTAGCCAGTGTATATGTATATATGTCAGGCTCTTTAGCCAGCTCAGCCGGACAGGCTGGTTTTTTCATGAAACTAGATTTTCTCTAGAGATGACTCCTTGATCATTACTCTGTCAACAATGGAAGCACTTGAGTGGCAGGATGGCTGGCAACAAGGATTCCAGTGGAACAAAAAAAAAGACCCCAATGTAAACAAGCCACTGACTTTTTTGAGTTATCCTGGGTAATTTACAGAGTCAAACACTGACTTATTTCTAGTCAGAAGAAACTCTGTTTCACAGACATCAATTTGAGTAATAAAATTGACACATTATATCTTACACAGCATAAACCCAGATGTCTTGGATCAAGAGCCTCTCACAGCATCAAGGTAAAATAATGCAAAATACTAGAAATGGTTTTAATCATAACCAAAATTTTTAAATGGGTGGACGGGTAAACCAGTGGAAGGCCTCGGTCAGATGACCGAAAAGCTCCAGCAACTGTGGGTCATCATATGACTCAGACCCGCATCAGGAAACACTTGTCATATTTCCTGACAAACCTAACCTGGTGGCTCTGGTGGCCTGGTGGTTAACGCTCTCGCTTCACACGGTGAGGGCCTGGGTTCGATTCCCAGCCAGAGTAGAAACATTGGACGTGTTTCTTTCCACCTGTTGTCTATGTTCCCCATCAGTAAAATGGGTACCTGGGTGTTAGTCGACTGGAACTCTCTCCAGGTAAACTGCAGGTAAACCTAACTTGACCTGACCTAAGAACATAAGAACATAAGAACGAAGGAACACTGCAGAAGGCCTACTGGCCCATGCGAGGCAGGTCCAAGTCCCTACCGGCTTAAGCCAATGCACCCAACCTAGTCAGGTCAGGTCACATTGACTCAAGGGAGGAACACGGCAACCGACCCGTTAGCACAAGCTATCAGGTCTAACTCACACCCACCCACATCTACTCATGTATTTATCCAACCTA
Organism: Cherax quadricarinatus; assembly: GCF_038502225.1. Taxonomy (NCBI): domain Eukaryota; kingdom Metazoa; phylum Arthropoda; class Malacostraca; order Decapoda; family Parastacidae; genus Cherax; species Cherax quadricarinatus. The sequence continues at coordinate 20,208,247 of NC_091318.1, forward strand.
TTTTTAAAGCTACACAACGTTCTGGCCTCTATAACGGTACTTGGGAGTTTGTTCCACTCATCCACAACTCTATTACCAAACCAGTACTTTCCTATATCCCTCCTGAATCTGAATTTTTCCAACTTAAAACCATTGCTGCGAGTCCTGTCTAGGCTAGATATTATCAGCACACTATTTACATCCCCTTTATTTATTCCTGTCTTCCACTTATAAACCTCAATCATATCCCCCCTAATTCTACGTCTTTCTAGAGAGTGCAGTTTCAGGGCCCTTAGTCTATCCTCATAGGGAAGGTTTCTGATACATGGGATCATCTTTGTCATCCTCCTTTGTACATTTTCCAGAGAATTTATATCCATTCTGTAATACGGTGACCAAAACTGTGCAGCATAATCTAAATGAGGCCTAACCAAGGATGTATAGAGTTGAAGAACAACCTGAGGACTCCTATTATTTATGCTTCTTGATATGAAGCCAAGGATTCTATTAGCTTTATTGCGAACACTTATGCACTGTTGTCTTGGTTTCAGATTACTGCTAACCAGAACTCCTAAATCTTTTTCGCAATCCGTAATATTAAGATCTACATTATTTAGTTTATATGTGGCATGGTTATTGTCCTGTCCAACATTTAGAACTTTGCATTTGTCTATATTAAACTGCATCTGCCACTTCTCCGACCACTGCATCAGTCTATTCAAATCTTCCTGGAGTGCTCGAATGTCCTCGTCAGAATGAATTCGACGGCCTATTTTGGTGTCATCGGCAAACTTGCCGATGTCGCTCTTTATGCCCTCATCTATGTCGTTTATGTAGATTGTGAACAGCAGGGGGCCCAACACTGACCCCTGTGGAACACCACTCGTGACGCTTCCCCACTCTGATTTCTCCCCATTTATGCAAACTCTCTGCTGCCTATTTGTCAACCATGCCTCTATCCAGGAAAAAATTTCTCCTCCTATTCCATGTGCTTTAATTTTCCTCAATAGTCTCTGATGTGGGACCCTGTCAAAAGCCTTACTGAAGTCCATATACACAATATCATATTCGTTACCATGATCTACCTCCTCAAATACCTTAGTGAAAAAAGTTAATAAATTCGTAAGGCAGGAACGTCCCTTTGTAAAACCATGCTGAGATTCGTTGATTAATTTATGCTTTTCAAGGTGGCTACGAACTGCCTCGGCAATTATTGATTCCATAAATTTTCCCACTATGGAGGTTAGGCTTATTGGTCTATAGTTCGAAGCTAAGGACCTGTCACCTGTTTTGAAAATAGGTATCACATTTGCCATTTTCCACTTATCTGGCACCATGCCAGTTTGTAGTGATATGTTGAAAAGATTAGCCAAAGGTGTGCTAAGCTCCTCTTTACATTCCTTTAGAACCCTTGCATACAGTTCATCAGGGCCTGGGGATTTGTTAGGTTTTAATTTATCTATTTGCCTAAGGACCATGTCACTTGTGACCCTAATAGTGCACAGTTTATTATCGTCCTGTTCTACATAATTTATCATTACTGGAATATCACTGGTATCCTCCTGTGTAAAAACTGAGAGGAAGTATGTGTTAAAAATTCTACACATTTCCTTATCACTGTCAGTGAGCTGACCCGAGGAACTTTTGAGTGGGCCTATCTTGTCCCTGATCTTACTTCTGTATACCTGAAAGAATCCTTTTGGGTTAGTCTTCGATTCTCTTGCAACTTTAACCTCATAATCTCTTTTTGCTTTTCTAATTCCCTTTTTTATTTCTCTCTTTAACTGAATATATCGATTTCTTAATTGCCCCTCTCCTCTTTTGATTTGCCTATATATGCCTCTCTTTTGACCAATCAGATATTTTAATCTATTGTTCATCCATTTAGGATCATTTTTGTTTGATCTGATTTCCCTATTTGGAACATAATTTGACTGAGCAGCTAGAACTATGCCCTGGAAAGCATCATATCGGCAACCATCACCACCTACCTGACCCCTAGTCAGGTCATTCCAGTTCAGCCCACCTAAGTAATTTTTCAGTCCTATGAAATCAGCCAAGCGAAAGTCAGGGACGGAGACTTGATTGCCATTATTAGGGGAATTCCATGATATGTTAAAACTGAGTGATTTGTGATCACTCTCCCCAAGCTCATCATTAACCTCAAGATTATTAATTAGTGTTTCCCTACTGGCAAGAACCAAGTCAAGGAGGTTATTTCCCCTAGTTGGCTCTGTCACAAACTGTTTTAAAAAACAATCCTGGATCGTATCAAGAAAGTCACCCGACTCTAAATTTCCTGTCAAATTGCTCCAGTCAATCTGTCTATAGTTGAAATCTCCCATTAGCACAACATTTTCGTATGTAGATGCCTTACGAATTTCGTCCCATAGAAGTTTACTGCACTCCCTATCAAGATTTGGGGCCCTGTAAATCACACCCAAAATTAGTTTTTCTCGGCCCTCGAGAAGCTGTAACCAAACAGATTCAGTGGCTGACGCTTCTAATTTAATATCTTGTCTAACACAACAATTTAAATTGTCTCTGACATACATCGCTACTCCACCACCTTTCCTGTTGACCCTGTCAGTGTGGAATAATTTATAGCCTTGTATGTGACATTCAGATGGCATCTCTCTATCTTTCAGATTGAGCCAGGTCTCTGTTATAGCAATAATATCTATGTTTCCTGCACTTGCAATTAATCTTAGCTCATCTATCTTATTTCTAACACTCCTGCTATTAGTATAGTAAACCTTAAGGGAGCTAGTCCCTTGCTGCCCTCTGCTGTCCCCCTTTGTTTTCTGACCTGTTCTATTGTCTTTATTTATAACTTCATGCTGAATGCCTTTTATACATTTACTGTTTCCAACCCTAGTGTTGCAACCTGCTTGTTTCCCACACACACCCATACCTCTATCTTCCATCAGTTTAAAATCATAGGCATTTCACCAATGGCCTTCTCAATCGAGTCTGCAAGTGCTACCACCCCTGCCCCAGAGAGATGAACCCCATCCCTTGCATACATATCATGTTTGCCATAAAAGTTGTTCCAGTTGTCAATGAATGGGATTGCAAGTTCCTTGCAGTATCTGTCTAGCCAGCAATTTACACCAATTGCCCTAGACAACCATTCATTTCCTACTCCCCTTCTAGGCAAGATGCTACATATGATTGGGATCCCTCCCTTAGACTTAATGAAATCTATAGCTGACCTGTACTTATCTAGCAGCTCTTCTCTCCTACCCTTCCCAATATCATTTCCACCAGCACTGAGACAGATAATGGGCTTGTTCCCATTACCTGACATGATATTATCCAGTCTGTTGACAATGTCCCCAACACCAGCTCCAGGGAAGCACACTCTATCTCTCATCTTCTTATTCCTATTACAAAAAGCACGGTCAACATATCTTACCTGAGAGTCACCAACCACAAGAATGCGCTTACCTTCATTAGCAGGGGCAGTAGTACCCTTACCTTCACTGGCCACTGAAGTACATTCATCCTGGAGAACAGAGAAGCGATTTCCTACCTTCAGATCTTCACTCTTAACTTTCCTTACTCTGATGCGCCTCCCATTACTGTGAACAACTCGCCACTTGTAGCAGGTGCTGGGCTGCACCTCACTGCTGGTACCCGTTGCTACCTCCCCACCTACAGCCTCCTCACAGTGAGAGACAGACTGCACCTCACTGCTAGAAGCCTCATTCCCCACATCTCCAACCACCTCACACTCTCTCCCAGGCCCATTGAGGTGGACCTTCAGCCTCCTAATCTCCTCCTGGAGAAGCAAGACCTCCTCCTTCAACTCTCCAAACTCAGTTTTTAAAACACTGCAGAAGCAAGCCATGCTTTGTAACCGTCCACGCTAATCCCCAAAGCAGCTCAGGGTCTGTGACCTCACGTGACGACTGACCACTGAACACTGACCTAACATTGAGTAAAATAGAACTATGCTGTTTAGACCTGACCTAACATTGAGTAAAATAGAACTATGCTGTTTAGATATTAAAAATACACGAACTTTCTGCTAATCAGGAAACTTTCAAAGAAACTGTGAAGGTGACCCGAGGAGGTGTGACTCCACCTTGACACAAAATTTGGAAATGACCTGCGTAGCACTGTGCGTGGGCCACCCACACATGCAAAAAAAAAAAAAATCCGTGAATATTGCCCAAGATACAATGCACAAGCGTTTAAAATTTGAAGGCGATCGAATAAAGCGTTCTCGAAAACGAAAATTTGCGAGACAGTAAACGAAAAATGTTGATGAGATTCCGAAAAAATGGGAAAGTCTCCCCTTGTTAAACTTAAAAACGCCATAAAACACGAATTTTTAGGTATTTTTTTTTCTCTCTCATTTACAATCTATTTAAATTCTCTACAATACTGTAAACAAGAATTTTGTATTGATTTTTATTTTAAAATTCCAATTTGCTAAAAATTGTGTATGCATATATATATATATATATATATATATATAAGATATATCAGTATTTTGGGATTAAAAATGGTCGAAAGAGTCGTTCCCTACTTATATTTACCTGGGGTATACCTGGTGAGGGTTTCGGGGGTCAATGCCCCCGAGGCCCGGTCTGGGACCAGGCCTCGTGGTGGATCAGGGCCTGATCAACAAAGGCTGTTACTGTCGGCCTAACTTAAGCCGCCATAACAACTACAGCCCGGCTGATCAGTCCTGACTTCAGGCTGGAATACTGCTGTACATTACCATCTCCATTCAAGGCAGGTGAAATTGCAGATCTAGAGAATGTGCAGAGAACCTTTACTGCACGTATAAGGTAGGAAAGTGCCTGTCCAGCTCCTTGAAGACAGCCATTTGAAGCAATTTGTTTAATAAAACTGACAAATTCACACATTTCAGACTGACAAGGTAGTGTTTTAATAAGGCGGACCAATGGTACAAGTTTGAAAGCGACCAGAAAGGGCATTCTCCAGGAATTTACCCAATTCCAGCGAATCCAAGTTGAACTGTCGTCATCTAGTAGATACCTGGAGCACTGTAGTGTAGACTGCTACACTCATCACAGCTACTTGTAGCACTGTAGTGTAGACTGCTACACTCATCACAGCTACTTGTAGCACTAGTGTAGACTGCTACACTCATCACAGCTACTTGTAGCACTGTAGTGTAGACTGCTACACTCATCACAGCTACTTGTAGCACTGTAGTGTAGACTGCTACACTCATCACAGCTACTTGTAGCACTGTAGTGTAGACTGCTACACTCATCACAGCTACTTGTAGCACTGTAGTGTAGACTGCTACACTCATCACAGCTACTTGTAGCACTGTAGTGTAGACTGCTACACTCATCACAGCTACTTGTAGCACTGTAGTGTAGACTGCTACACTCATCACAGCTACTTGTAGCACTGTAGTGTAGACTGCTACACTCATCACAGCTACTTGTAGCACTGTAGTGTAGACTGCTACACTCATCACAGCTACTTGTAGCACTGTAGTGTAGACTGCTACACTCATCACAGCTACTTGTAGCACTGTAGTGTAGACTGCTACACTCATCACAGCTACTTGTAGCACTGTAGTGTAGACTGCTACACTCATCACAGCTACTTGTAGCACTGTAGTGTAGACTGCTACACTCATCACAGCTACTTGTAGCACTGTAGTGTAGACTGCTACACTCATCACAGCTACTTGTAGCACTGTAGTGTAGACTGCTACACTCATCACAGCTACTTGTAGCACTGTAGACTGCTACACTCATCACAGCTACTTGTAGCACTGTAGACTGCTACACTCATCACAGCTACTTGTAGCACTGTAGTGTAGACTGCTACACTCATCACAGCTACTTGTAGCACTGTAGACTGCTACACTCATCACAGCTACTTGTAGCACTGTAGACTGCTACACTCATCACAGCTACTTGTAGCACTGTAGACTGCTACACTCATCACAGCTACTTGTAGCACTGTAGACTGCTACACTCATCACAGCTACTTGTAGCACTGTAGACTGCTACACTCATCACAGCTACTTGTAGCACTGTAGTGTAGACTGCTACACTCATCACAGCTACTTGTAGCACTGTAGTGTAGACTGCTACACTCATCACAGCTACTTGTAGCACTGTAGTGTAGACTGCTACACTCATCACAGCTACTTGTAGCACTGTAGTGTAGACTGCTACACTCATCGCAGCTACTTGTAGCACTGTAGTGTAGACTGCTACACTCATCACAGCTACTTGTAGCACTGTAGTGTAGACTGCTACACTCATCGCAGCTACTTGTAGCACTGTAGTGTAGACTGCTACACTCATCGCAGCTACTTGTAGCACTGTAGTGTAGACTGCTACACTCATCACAGCTACTTGTAGCACTGTAGTGTAGACGGCTACACTCATCACAGCTACTTGTAGCACTGTAGTGTAGACTGCTACACTCATCGCAGCTACTTGTAGCACTGTAGTGTAGACTGCTACACTCATCGCAGCTACTTGTAGCACTGTAGTGTAGACGGCTACACTCATCACAGCTACTTGTAGCACTGTAGACTGCTACACTCATCACAGCTACTTGTAGCACTGTAGACTGCTACACTCATCACAGCTACTTGTAGCACTGTAGACTGCTACACTCATCACAGCTACTTGTAGCACTGTAGACTGCTACACTCATCACAGCTACTTGTAGCACTGTAGACTGCTACACTCATCACAGCTACTTGTAGCACTGTAGACTGCTACACTCATCACAGCTACTTGTAGCACTGTGGACTGCTACACTCATCACAGCTACTTGTAGCACTGTGAACTGCTACACTCATCACAGCTACTTGTAGCACTGTGGACTGCTACACTCATCACAGCTACTTGTAGCACTGTAGACTGCTACACTCATCACAGCTACTTGTAGCACTGTAGACTGCTACACTCATCACAGCTACTTGTAGCACTGTAGACTGCTACACTCATCACAGCTACTTGTAGCACTGTAGAATGCTACACTCATCACAGCTACTTGTAGCACTGTAGACTGCTACACTCATCACAGCTACTTGTAGCACTGTAGACTGCTACACTCATCACAGCTACTTGTAGCACTGTAGACTGCTACACTCATCACAGCTACTTGTAGCACTGTAGACTGCTACACTCATCACAGCTACTTGTAGCACTGTAGACTGCTACACTCATCACAGCTACTTGTAGCACTGTAGACTGCTACACTCATCACAGCTACTTGTAGCACTGTAGACTGCTACACTCATCACAGCTACTTGTAGCACTGTAGACTGCTACACTCATCACAGCTACTTGTAGCACTGTAGACTGCTACACTCATCACAGCTACTTGTAGCACTGTAGACTGCTACACTCATCACAGCTACTTGTAGCACTGTAGACTGCTACACTCATCACAGCTACTTGTAGCACTGTAGACTGCTACACTCATCACAGCTACTTGTAGCACTGTAGACTGCTACACTCATCACAGCTACTTGTAGCACTGTAGACTGCTACACTCATCACAGCTACTTGTAGCACTGTAGACTGCTACACTCATCACAGCTACTTGTAGCACTGTAGACTGCTACACTCATCACAGCTACTTGTAGCACTGTAGACTGCTACACTCATCACAGCTACTTGTAGCACTGTAGTGTAGACTGCTACACTCATCACAGCTACTTGTAGCACTGTAGTGTAGACTGCTACACTCATCACAGCTACTTGTAGCACTGTAGTGTAGACTGCTACACTCATCACAGCTACTTGTAGCACTGTAGTGTAGACTGCTACACTCATCACAGCTACTTGTAGCACTGTAGACTGCTACACTCATCACAGCTACTTGTAGCACTGTAGTGTAGACTGCTACACTCATCACAGCTACTTGTAGCACTGTAGTGTAGACTGCTACACTCATCACAGCTACTTGTAGCACTGTAGTGTAGACTGCTACACTCATCACAGCTACTTGTAGCACTGTAGTGTAGACAGCTACACTCATCACAGCTACTTGTAGCACTGTAGACTGCTACACTCATCACAGCTACTTGTGTATTGTTGCATAAGGTTTACTGCTCTCACACGCGCCCTTCCACACATATGTGACCCTTCCACCTCAACACACGTGACACCCGCCCTTCAACACACATGTGACCCTTCCACCTCAACACACGTGACACCCGCCCTTCAACACACATGTGACCCTTCCACCTCAACACACGCGACACCCGCCCTTCAACACACATGTGACCCTTCCACCTCAACACACGTGACACCCGCCCTTCAACACACATGTGACCCTTCCACCTCAACACACGTGACACCCGCCCTTCAACACACAGGTATATACCGAGAATTTGAGCTTTCTATATACTGCTTAAGATCTACCGGGATATACAGATATACTCCCTCGTATTGTGGACTCTTTCCTCAGTCCATTGACATACGTTCACCGCAGTTACAATTTTGCAGCACACACACACACACATTATATATATATATATATATATATATATATATATATATATATATATATATATATATATTATATATATATGTATATGTTGTTGCCTGAGGAAGGCCAGGATGATAGGAAGGCATGCCAGAGCGACCAACAAAAAATTCTCTTAAATCGACAAAAAATTCCAGCAGAGAGGAGAGAGACAATTCAGAAAATTTTTGTTTGGGTGGAATCTGCTTGTAAATTATGTGTGACAAGTGTTGAAGGTCGACCCCACCAGCTGTGTGGGGTGCCCTGGACGCCCTCCTCTCTTACACACCCATTGTACGTCCTAAATATACCCCTCTCACAACCATTTACGTTCCAGTATACTCTCACGTTCCAGTATACTCTCTCTCGTTCCAGTATACTCTCTCACGTTCCAGTATACTCTCTCACGTTCCAGTATACTCTCTCACGTTCCAGTATACTCTCTCACGTTCCAGTATACTCTCTCACGTTCCAGTATACTCTCTCACGTTCCAGTATATCGCTCTTATGCCCACAAAAATTAAAACCACGCCCAATTACGTCCTAATACGCCCACGGGTATCCCTGCCCTCGGCTCCGCCCACGGGTATCCCTGCCCTCGGCTCCGCCCACGGGTATCCCTGCCCTCGGCTCCAGGCCTCGAAATTTGACCCACAAGAGTCACATGCATTTTTTGTGGTCTCAAAGCCGTTAAAATTTTTGCGGAATTTTTGTCAGTAACGGTGGTACTGCCCGGGTCATGACCTGGGTATGACGGTGACCCAGGTCACCTGCTCCTAAGCTTATATAAATAAGGGTAGTCACGCCCGCGTCCGGGTGTGGGCGTGAGAGTGGGCGTGGCGCGCCTCACTCATCCCAAAGTCTCCTCTGTGTCCACCGGACACTGGCGTGTCCCGCAAGTGTCCACCGGACACTGGTGTGTCCAAAAGAACGTGTATCGAACATGCTTTAAGTGAACGCGGATGCACACGGGGAAGGCAGGGGGAGGGGGAGGGAGGAGAGGATAGCTCTAACTCCCTGGATCAAAAGTTATCAAAGCGTCCTTAATGCAGGCTTCTTGCATAATGGAATTTCAAGCCTATCGACTACACGAGGGTCATAAAGGCTGCGTGTCACATGTACACTGAGAGACACTTCTCAATGTGTATATACAGAGACTTCTCAGTGTATATACATGTGTGTGTATATATATATATATATACACACACACACACACACACACACACACACACACACACACACACACACACACACACACACACACACCGAGAGACATACACCTCTTTGTGTACATATCCTGTCTTAATACACATGATCCTCAAATTGGTTTAGCGTCCTAACGAGGCTTGGTCATGGACAGGACCACGGGGGCGTTGACCCCCCGAACACCCTCCAGGTATACTCCAGGTAGACTCCAGGTAGACTCATGGGTTAAGCAATCTTAAAATTACCAGACAAAAACAGTGAAGATGGGCAGACGGACGGACGGACGAACCCCAATAAATCAGGCTCATTAAGTAAAGCCCTAGTGATGAGGGCTGCCCATCAGTAGCCACTCAGATCACTGGAGATGATCAATCAGGGACGCGCCTCCCCGCTCTGACTGGTCGTTAATGCCCATCATTACCCACCTGGTACCACAGCTGCCACTTAGAGACACACAGACACACAGACACAGACACACACACACACACATACACACACACACACACATACACACACACACACACACACACACTAAGGCGCACACACAGACACACACACACAGCAATTGGTTCCTGGAGTTCAATCCCACCAAGTGCAAAGTCATGAAGATTGGGGAAGGGCAAAGAAGACCGCAGACGGAGTACAGTCTAGGGGGCCAGAGACTACAAACCTCACTCAAGGAAAAAGATCTTGGGGTGAGTATAACACCAGACACATCTCCTGAAGCGCACATCAACCAAATAACTGCTGCAGCATATGGGCGCCTAGCAAACCTCAGAACAGCATTCCGACATCTTAATAAGGAATCATTCAGGACCCTGTACACCGTGTACGTTAGGCCCATATTAGAGTATGCGGCACCAGTTTGGAACCCACACCTAGCCAAGCACGTGAAGAAACTAGAGAAAGTGCAAAGGTTTGCAACAAGACTAGTCCCAGAGCTAAGAGGTATGTCCTACGAGGAGAGGTTAAGGGAAATCAACCTGACGACACTGGAGGACAGGAGAGATAGGGGGGACATGATAACGACATACAAAATACTGAGAGGAATTGACAAGGTGGACAAAGACAGGATGTTCCAGAGATTGGACACAGTAACAAGGGGACACAGTTGGAAGCTGAAGACACAGATGAATCACAGGGATGTTAGGAAGTATTTCTTCAGCCACAGAGTAGTAAGTGGAATAGTTTGGGAAGCGATGTAGTGGAGGCAGGATCCATACATAGCTTTAAGCAGAGGTATGATAAAGCTCACGGCTCAGGGAGAGTGACCTAGTAGCGATCAGTGAAGAGGCGGGGCCAGGAGCTCAGAATCGACCCCCGCAACCTCAACTAGGTGAGTACACACTAAGGCGCGCACACACACACTAAGGCACACCAGCGAAGAGGTGGGGCCAGGAGCTGTGACTCGACCCTTTCAACTACAAACAGGTGAGTACATCTTCACGTACATAACTGGAGGGCGCCTCGAGGCTGGCGATGAGATCTTGATCTAAGGAACGGGAGCTGCCCTCCACTTCGGATCGAACCTAACGTTTGCGTGTTTAGCGCTCACCCGTGAATGTGACGATAGTGAACATTACTCATAACTCGCCCTCCCTCATCCATCCTCATTCATCCACACATCCACCGTCATCCACTCACTGCCATCCACTCATCTACTGGTATTTACTCATCCATTATCATCCACCACTTCTATAACAAAACCTTTGAGGTTATTGTTTCTGTTAATGACGATATTCTTGTCACCTTACTGAAGTCTCTCAGCTCAGGCTGACACATTCCAACACCTTACTGAAGTCTCCCAGCTCAGGCTGACACATTCCAACACCTTACTGAAGTCTCCCAGCTCAGGCTGACACATTCCAACACCTTACTGAAGTCTCCCAGCTCAGGCTGACACATTCCAACACCTTACTGAAGTCTCCCGCTCTGACTGACACTTTCCAACACTTTACTGAAGTCTCCAGCTCAGACTGACATTCCAACACCTTATACAATTGAATGCATTATTATTATTATTATTATTATTATTGTTATTGGTATAGAAAGACACGTAAGAAAACACTGACATTTATTAGAAAAGGTTTCGGTCCTGGGACCTTGATCACTTCTAACATACAGAGGTAGAAAGACATTATATATATAGGCGGAGAGTGTGGTGTGAGTGACGTATGGTGACCTGAAGAATGTTATGATGGGATGAGGACGGGTAGACGATGAAATCATGTGACTCCTGTGTTGTTGGGTTGGTGGTACTTAAGTATCATGTATGCCAATGTTTTTGAAATTTTGTAGTTTCCAGTGTTATGTTCTATAGTGTCGGTGACAGCGATTAGTGAGGCTTCTAGGCACCGTCGGCGTCTGAGGTCTGGTTCGGTGAGAACGAGTTGTGCCTCATTCCAGTTCATCAAATTCCCCGTGGAGTCTCTTTGGAGGACATAGGCGTACCTTACATTGTCTCTGTTAGAGGCATTTCGATGCTCATTCAGACAGACTGCAAGATCTCTGCCTGTCTCTCCTACATATTTCTTGGGACAGAATCCACAGGGGATAGTGTAGACGCCTGCTGTAGAAGTTAGAGGTGTGGGGATGAGTTTCGTAGTGAGGTCTTTGATAGACGATGTGTTTATGGTGGAAACGTTGATGTTACTCATAACATGTGCCCGGCAAGTATTCGTGGCAACATCACCACATGGGAGCACTATGAACTGCTTAGGGGGCTGTTCCATGGGCGGTTTGTTGAGGATAGCTTGTGCCTTGAGTCTGCAATCTCGGATGAAGAAAGATGGGAACTGAAGACGTGTAAAGGCTTGTGTTATGTAAGTACATTCTTCTTCAAGAAAACAAGGGCTGGAAATGCGAAGAGTTCTTTAGAAGAAGCCAACGAGGTCTCCTCTTTTAGTGCGGGTGTCTTGGTGTGAATAAAAGTGCATAAGATCGTCCTTGTTTGTAGGTTTTCTATACACTTTGAAGAGAAGTTTGTCACTGTCGGGAGATCTGCACAGGAGAACGTCAAGGAAAGGAAGTTTGCCATCGTTTTCGAGTTCAAGTGTAAACTTTATTGATGGTTCGGCTGCATTGATCTTGTTGAGAAGGGCCTGGATATTGAGACGTATCGGATAGAAAAGCAATACATCATCAACGTATCTTAGCCAGGTAACGGTGTTGGGAATGAGGCTGCTAATTTCAACTTCAAGTATCAGGACAACTGCTACAAACAGTGCTTTGGGATGGCAATGGGCAGCCCGCTCAGTGCTGTGCTTGCCAACCTCTTCATGGAAAACCTAGAGACAGAGATATTCAAAACCCTCATTCCCAACACCGTTACCTGGCTAAGATACGTTGATGATATATTGGTTTTCTATCCCATTTGGGATCTTACCTGAACTTTCGTTCGTTCGTTCCTCTGTATGTTAGAAGTGATCAAGGTCCCAGGACCGAAACGTTTTCTAATAAATATGTCATAGTGTTTGCTTACGTGTCTTTCTAAACCAATTTGTCGGTATTTATTACCAAGGTTTATACTACTGTTATTATTATAATGGAGCGCTAAATACGTACTGGCCCTACGGTACCCAAGGAATGGTAAACAAGTAGGACATAGAAGTGTAGCAGCACACTGCGGGTGTTGTCACAGTGTAACTATCATATATAATAGTGTAGCAGCACACTGCGGGTATATCGAATCTTCATAGAAGGATGATTCTCCGTGTCCTGTTGTCAACCGTCTTGATGGTACTCTCACACCCTCAACGCTCACCCTGGCTTCCTCACCGCTGCCCACACGCCCACGGGGGCGCCGTGGCCGTGGGCGTGCTCCAGAGTGTTTGTACAGGAGAGGAACACTTGCTGGTGCCAGTAATAACACGTCAGAGAGACTGAGGAATGTCACGAGGTACGCTGGTTAGTGGTAACAGCTCTGGTTTATGGTGGTGAGAGAGAGAGAGAGAGAGAGAGAGAGAGAGAGAGAGAGAGAGAGAGAGAGAGAGAGAGAGAGAGAGAGAGAGAGAGAGAGAGATGGTGAGTGAATTTGCAAGAATCTGTACGAGGCTCAAGTCCGCTCACACCTTGAGTATGCTCCACCTTCTTGGACTGCCTGCCCTCCGTGTCATATGGGGTGTAAGATAAACTAGCCACTTTGATGGCTAAATCTAGGAAAAACTCAGAGAATATTGTTAATCACATAACACAGAGCAGCCGGGGAGTAATATTACGGGATACTGGAACCCCACTCGTGGTCTACTAACATTCTAAGTCTATATGTGGGGAAGAAAGCTCTTTTGTACAGTTCACGACTTTCATTATATGCACGAATAACCCGTCTATGGCAGAAACAAGCTTATGACGACGTTTTGGTTTATGACTAATTTATGGTCCAAGTCGGACCGAAACGTCGTTATAAGCTTCTTTCTCCTATGTGCGGGATATTTGTGTATTTTGCCAGTCACGGTATTGTGTCTTTTTGTTCCTTATTCATTAAATGGAATGTTCCGCCACGAGCGACTACTCGAGTCCTAAGGCTATAATGGAACGGGACTTTTTTGTAGGGGGAAGACGAGATTAAACTATTTATCTTGAGAATGGGAAA
>NC_091318.1:20227515-20260015 GCF_038502225.1 Cherax quadricarinatus
AGGTCTCTGGGGAGACCTAATTTAACCAATTATATGGTCACTCCTTGCCTTGGCAAACGTCTGTAGCCACGCCCACGTCTGAGGTCTTTTGTTCTTGACGGCGTCAGACCTAGGCGTCAGGTCGTACACGTGGTTGTGGAGGGTGCTTGGACCACCATAAAAGCCCAAGGAAGAGCATGATCAGGAGATTCGAGCAGAGCTGCTGCTGGGGTGCAGAGCTCCTGAGCAGAGACTTCGAGAGGAGCTGCTGCTGGGGTGCAGGGCTCGGGAGAAGGCTGCTGAAGTCTCTGGAGGAGACTGTTGGAGGCACTGGGCAGAGTACTGCCTTGGCACAGTACTCGTGTTGTGTAGGTCTTGGGACCTGTGGCTTAGTTCCTGTGATGAACTGTCCTCTGAACTATATTGTAAGTTATATTCATTTTGGTCAAGTTGATTGTAATTCCCTGTCTCACTGCTTATACATACCATCCCATTTATCTAAACCACAATGATGTACTCCTGTTCCCAAATATATTATTGTACAAGGACTTAATAATAAACTGTGTTTGAGTAGAATAGTAATATTCACTGTCCCCGTTATTTTCTCCATTTATTTATGTTTAGTTAAAGTAGTGAGAGGGTGAGTAGTGGAGTGGTGGGTAGAGTAATGAGAGGTGAAGTTGCAGTCACCAGTGACCTCACATTACCTACCTACCGCTCACCTCTCCTGTCATCTCCTACCACTTCGCCTGCAGGTAGGTAATGATTAGGGGAATATGGGGGTAAGCGGAGGGAGTTAGTAGGTAGGGGACAGGCGAGGCAGTAGGAGGGATGAGTGCTGAGGTAGGTAGGTAGGGGACATGCAGGCGAAGTGGTAGATGACAGGAGAGGTGAGCGGTAGGTAGGTAATGTGAGGTCACTGGTGACTGCAACTTCACCTCTCATTACTCTACCCACCACTCCACTACTCACCCTCTCACTACTTTAACTAAACATAAATAAATGGAGAAAATAACGGGGACAGTGAATATTACTATTCTACTCAAACACAGTTTATTATTAAGTCCTTGTACAATAATATATTTGGGAACAGGAGTACATCATTGTGGTTTAGATAAATGGGATGGTATGTATAAGCAGTGAGACAGGGAATTACAATCAACTTGACCAAAATGAATATAACTTACAATATAGTTCAGAGGACAGTTCATCACAGGAACTAAGCCACAGGTCCCAAGACCTACACAACACGAGTACTGTGCCAAGCCAGTACTCTGCCCAGTGCCTCCAACAGTCTCCTCCAGAGACTTCAGCAGCCTTCTCCCGAGCCCTGCACCCCAGCAGCAGCTCCTCTCGAAGTCTCTGCTCAGGAGCTTTGCACCCCAGCAGCAGCTCCTCTCGAATCTCCTGATCATGCTCTTCTTTGGGCTTTTATGGTGGTCCAAGCACCCTCCACAACCACGTGTACGACCTGACGCCTAGGTCTGACGCCGTCAAGAACAAAAGATCTCAGACGTGGGCGTGGCTACAGACGTTTGCCAAAGCAAGGAGTGACCATATAATTGGTTAAATTAGGTCTCCCCAGAGACCTCACAAGCCCAGCTGAACTACATCACATCCTGAGCTAAGGATTTCCATCCCCATGTGGCTTGTTCTGCATTGTTAAGGTCACATGTTTGCGACTGTACTGAGCACACATACACCGAATAGGTAAAATTGGTCAATTATCAAGAACTCATTTAAAAATAAGTCTGTTCTAAAATTTTCTCTTGTACGTTTAAAGATATATATTTTTACATTTATGTTAATGTAGAAATAAATAATTTTGTACCAAAAGAACCTTAGAAAACTTGCCTAACCTTATTATAACAAGCCCAATTTATTTTGACCTAATCCAACTAAATAAATATACATAAATATATGTACTTATTATATGTAAGCTTAGGGATATAATGGTGTACTGTCTCCAGTACGCCATTATATCCAGCCAAACTTTGCATTTATTTTTGCTTATCTTCTGTAGTTGTTTGTAGTGTGTTACGACTCAACTTTTGCGAGACAGATTGTTGAAGTGCATAAGCTGGGCACCAGACCATCACCTATAATATGACTGGTATGGTCACACCGACACACACTGGAGGACACTTAGTAGCGACCAGTAAAGAGGCGGGGGCCCGGAGCTATGACTCAACCCCTGCAACCACATCTAGGCGAGTACTTGTGCATCGTTCAGGACGTTTATTAAGGGGGTTGAAACTTTTCATTTTAGAAAACGTCCTCAGGTATTCTTTTTCAGGTCGACTGTTGTGATGTGATGTATTTCTTGCTTGTAACAGATAACTTAACTGTGGATATAAATCCAGATGAGCCTGATCAGCCGGGCTGTGGTTCGTATGTTGAACTACGTGCGGCCAGCAGTAATAGGCTGGTTGATCATCCTCTGATCCACCGGGAGGACTGGTCGTGGACCGGGCCGCGGGGGCGTTGATCCCCAGAATACCCTTTAGGCAAGCTCCAGGTAGGTAGGTACTCTTTTTAACCCGTTTGGGGCTTAGTTCCTAGGCCTTTTGTGTATCCGTATGTTCTTGTGCACAATAAACTAGCCACTACCCTCCACAGGATGTATACGAAGTGCACAATAAACTAGCCACTACCCTCCACAGGATGGATACGAGGTGCACAATAAACTAGCCACTACTCTCCACAGGATGGATACGAGGTGCACAATAAACTAGCCACTACCCTCCACAAGATGGATACGAAGTACACAATAAACTAGCCACTACCCT
This sequence comes from Cherax quadricarinatus, assembly GCF_038502225.1. Lineage (NCBI taxonomy): Eukaryota > Metazoa > Arthropoda > Malacostraca > Decapoda > Parastacidae > Cherax > Cherax quadricarinatus. The sequence continues at coordinate 20,230,284 of NC_091318.1, forward strand.
CCACAGGATGGATACGAGGTGCACAATAAACTAGCCACTACCCTCCACAGGATGGGTACGAGGTGCACAATAAACTAGCCACTACCCACCACAGGATGGGTACGAGGTGCACAATAAACTAGCCACTACCCACCACAGGATGGGTACGAGGTGCACAATAAACTAGCCACTACCCACCACAGGATGGGTACGAGGTGCACAATAAACTAGCCACTTCGGTGGCAAAATCTAATCTTGCACGGTGGCTGGGTGAGCCGGGAACACGTCTCAGGCGTGTGACTTTATTCTCCACAAACGCCTGACACGATGAATTTTTTCCTCATTTTTTTCCGAATAAGAAAAACGCCACGGTTGAGTCTGTACTGACAAGGATGTTTCCCCGTGGGCGAAACGTCGTGTTTAATGATTATTTCGCTTGTGGAAAAAGTCTTTACAACGTCCTGTGCTGACCAAGTTTACCGTAAACAAACCTTACTTCTTCAACACAGGTTGTAAAACTCTCATTTTTTTTCGTTAGGCTCTGAGAAAGATTGGAAGAACTGGAATGGGAAGAACCGGGATGGTAAGAACTGGTGTAGGATACAGCAGTTGTACATAGGCTATTAATATACAGGAGGCTCAGTCGTGGCTCAGCTGGTAGCGTCCTCACACACACACACACACACACACACACACACACACACACACACACACACACACGGGTCAGTCCTAGGACAGATGCTGTTTCTGGTATATGTGAACGACATGACGGAAGGAGTAGACACAGAAGTGTCCCTGTTTGCAGATTATGTGAGTTGAGAAGATTTCAATCGGACTAGGAGCAGGCAGAACTACAAAGGGATCTGGACAGGCTGCAGGCCTGGTCCAGCAACTGGCTTCTGGAGTTCAACCCCACCAAGTGCAGTCATGGAAGTTAGGGAAGGGCAAAGAGGACCGCAAACTGAGTACAGTCTACGGGTCCAGAGACTACAAACTTCACTCAAGGAAAAGGATCTTAGGGTGAGTATAACACTGGGCATATCTCCTGAAGCGCACATCAACCAAATAACTGCTGCAGCATACGGGCGCCTAGCAAACCTCAGAACAGCATTCCGACATCTCGATAAGGAATCGTCCAGGACCCTGAACACTGTGTGTATGTCAGGCTTATATTGGAGTATGCAGAACCAGTTTGGAACCCACACCTAGCCAAGAACGTACGGAAATTAGAGAAAGTGCAAAGGTTTGCAACATGCCCAGAGCTAAGGGGCATGTCCTACTAATAGAGGTTAAGGGAAATCGACCTGACTATACTGGAGGACAGGAGAGATAAGGGGACATGATAACGACATAGAAAATACTGAGAGGAATTGACAAGGTGGACAGACACAGGATGTTCCAAAGATGGGACACAGCAACAAGGGGTCACAATTGGAAACTGAAGGGTCAGATGAATCACAGGAATGTCAGGAAGTATTTCTTCAGTCACAGAGTTGTCAGGAAGTGGAACAGTGTGGGAAGTGATGTAGTGGAGGCAGGATCCATACATAGCTTTAAGAAGAGGTGTGATAAAGCTCATGGAGCAGGAAGAGTGATTTAGTAGCGATCAGTGAAGAGGCGGGGCCAGGAGCTGTGAATCGACCCCTGCAACCACAACTAGGTGAGTACACACACACGCACAAAGGGGACCGGGGATCTCTCCCCGGCACGGGTGAAACGTTGGACATGTTTTCTTACACTTACTGCCCCTGTTCACCTAGCAGTAAGTAGGTACCTACGCGTTAGTCGATTGTTGTAGGTGGCATCCTGGGGGACAAGTTTAAAGGACAACAATGGAAATAAGACAGAGTCCTCGATGACACACTGACTATAGGGTTATTCTGGGTGGTTAACTCTCCCCTGGATTAAAAATCCCAATAAAATATTACCTAAATAAAGCACAGAAGCCTAACAAACCTGGCCAGGTTGAGCTAGTTTTAAAGATGTGGTTTTTGTCTCATTAACATTCGGGATGAAAATAATTTGAAAAAAAATTATTAGATTTTTGAGCAGCACACATTTGAAATAGTGGACCCCCGGTTAACGATATTTTTTCACTCCAGAAGTATGTTCAGGTGCCAGTACTGACCGAATTTGTTCCCATAAGGAATATTGTGAAGTAGATTAGTCCATTTCAGACCCCCAAACATACACATACAAACGCACTTACATAAATACACTTACATAATTGGTCGCATTCGGAGGTAATCGTTATGCGGGGGTCCACTGTATTAATATATTTCTTTACATAAATAATAGTTTATGTTCCTTGACGGACCTGTTGAACTGGGCTCGATACGGCGTAAGCTGCCAGAGGCCCTATAAAGACCCAACAAGACGACCTGTGAATCTGTTGTATCCAGCATAAACACTGCTGAAAATAGCGTGAATAGGGGAAAAGAAAGGGGAAAAGAGTCAGAGAAATGAGCAAGAAGGATAAGAAGAAGAGAGTGAAGGAAGCACCCCACTGTGGGAACATGAGAAGAGCTGACTGCGTCCCCCACTACCACAAACACCTCATTACTCCACCTGCCACGCCCCCTTCAGTGTGTGTGTGTTCGCGTGCATGTACGCGTGTGCGCAAGTATTCACGTAGTTGTGTGTGCAGGGCATCGAGACATAGTTCCTGACCCAAGTTAACTATTATCAACCTACTTGATTCCTGTCCCTCTGGCCATACCTGCTCTTGAACATGCGTATAGTGTTTGCTTCCACCACCTCCCTATGGCTCGTCTGTGTTTTTATGTAAAATTCCTGACGTCCTGGGTCCCTCGCCACACATTTAATAAATATCCTTTTTAACTCCAAGTAATTGTATGGGTATTTTGAACGTCGTGATCATGTCTGTCCTCGATGTCTCTACTTTCTCGGGTATCGCCGAGAAGTTAGTCTCCCTGAGTTCAGATACTAATCTCGTTGCAATCCTGAGAATCTGCTCACGTCTCTTCACACGCTCGACACTGCAACTTGCAGATAATGTATCACAAACTCTGCCACAGAAATACTCCTGCTGCTGCCCACTATGAAGATAAATTCCCGGGAGTGCCATACAATTCTCACACAATACTATAAAATTCCCATACGTAGAAAAATTCCTAAACATTATAAAATTTACTCACATTATATAATTTTTCCCACTTAAACAATTCCCTTACCTTATAAAATTCCCCACAACATTAAATTCCCCACAACAGTAAATTTCCCAACATAAAATTCTCAATCATAAAATTTCCTATCATAGAATTTCCCCCACCTCAAAATCCCCCTCCCCCCACCACACAGCATTATAACATGCTCAGTTTGAACACCAGTCTTCCATTGTTATGGTTATAGAGTGAAGAGGAGGTTGGTATCTCAACCTGAATTATTATTATTATTATCGGGCTTCACGCACATTTCTCTCTACCTTAACTTCACCTACACTACGTATATTCCTTAATCTAAACTATCCTAATCCCTTTTCTCAGTCCCTTACCTTCCTCTCTCTTCCTCTCCTCCTTCCTCCGGGAGGAAGTTGACACTTGGCTCTCAGAAATCATTATTAGGTGTGTCACGAGTGCCTCTGTTGGCACCCTGTCGTGTGTCATGTCATCGGCACTCATGTCTAGCTCTGACGTTTGCTACATTCATAGAATATTGATGTTCTCGACCAGGTGTGTGGTGGTGGTGGTGTGTGTGTGTGTGTGTGTGTGTGTGTGTGTGTGTGTGTGTGTGTGTGTGTGTGTGTGTGGTGTGTGGGGTGTGTACGGTGGTGGTGTGTGGTGGTGTGTTATGTGTGTGGTGGTGGTGTGTTATGTGTGTGGTGGTGGTGTGTGGTGATGGTGTGTTGTGTGTGGTGGTGGTGGTGGTGGTGGTGGTGGTGGTGTGTGGTGTGTGGTGGGTGGCGGTGTGTGTGGTGTGTGATGGTGGTGGTGATGGTGGTGGTGATGGTGGTTTTGGTGATATTTGGTGATAATTTTGGTGGAGAATGAGGACTATGGTGAGGAAATAATCAGGCTGAGGAACAAGCCGGGTCCACCTCTAACATTGCTGTGATCAGTTTCCAGAGATTCCCCCGCTCTCAGCCAGGTCTTAGACCACGATTTCACGATGACTTCCTAATCAAGTAGGCCGTAGATGCCGTTTATTGCGATAACTGATAAGTCAGAAAGAAAAAAATCAGTTCCTTTGCTCGACTTTTTTTTTTTTTGATAGACACCCTAAAAAAAAAATCCTTCTTCAAACAGGCACACTGTAGCACCTCTTTTGTTGTTTCCGTCCTCACGATAAACTTATCGTAAGTCGAGACCAAAATTTCTGGAGGCTTTCAGAACGTTGCTTCTGGACTTGAGCTTTCCTGGAGATGTACAAGTTGCTCATGAAGCTCTGGGAGACACTCTTTCAAACTTGACTGGCGGTGCATACTGGACACCACCTGGTCCAGCTATGATGCTGGACCAGCAGATGGTTTCTGGGTAGATGTTCGTCCATATCTTCCTGGAGCTTCTTCGGATGACCTTTGTAAACGCTTGAATGCCAGTGAGTACTCCTCCTGAAGAATCTTCCGCTCGTCGTTCACATCTGTGAAGGCAGCAGTTTTCCCATTAGCCATTTTTTTTTCTCTCTCTCCTAAATGCAGGTTTTTCTTAAAAGCAGTAATTCCACCAACGTCCACCAGGGTTTAATTTCGGCCTCTTATGGCTAAGATTCATTTCGTTTATTTTCCAGATGACGTTCAAATAAATCAGCTTTGTTAGCCAAGCAGCGTCAATGAAGCAGTCGGCCAATAAACGCTGTTTCTCCAGCAGGAAAATTTCCCTTTCAGTATTTAGTCCAGTAACCCATGTGAGACTCTTCCCTCGTGAGAGTCATCGAACATCAGCCAGACCTGGTGATGGGATCCCATCTTCTCACACATTTTATGAAAAAAAAAATCGTTGTGGAACATGTAGAGTTGTTAGTCCTATGACTCACGAAATCGTAATGACACGATTGCAAACAAACCATACCACGGGCGGGGATAGAACCCGCGATCAGAGAGTCTCAAAACTCCAGACCGTCGCGTTAGCCACTGGACCAGCTAGCCACAATAAGATTCGTCCAACTAGGTATATTTCTACACCATAGGAAGGTTAGCATAGGCACCACTGTGACCCGCCCGTGGGATGGTTTGTTTGCAATCGTGTCATTACGATTTCGTGAGTCATGTTGACGGCTTTGAGGGGACTTGAGCTAGAGTTCGTCACGGCCACGCTAGCTGGAGATTCGTCTGTAAAAACTTACATTTGTGATCACAGTGGTGCCTGTGCTAACCTTCCTATGGTGTAGAAATATACCTAGTTGGACGAATCTTATTGTGGCTAGCTGGTCCAGTGGCTAACGCGACGGTCTGGAGTTTTGAGACTCTGATCGCGGGTTCTATCCCCGCCCGTGGTATGGTTTGTTAGTCCTATCATAGATGGTGGACCGTCATTGCTCTCAGCCGTGTTGTTCAAACAGTGAACGTCACGCTTTTTCAAAATATTTGTTCAATTTGTTAAAGATGTCTTTCCCAGGTAGTGGTGGTTGACAGGACATTGCCGAAGAGAAATTACTGTCTTCTTTCTAACAAAAACCCCACAAGCTGATAGTCATTTGCAATGTCCATACACTCATTTGTCTACACTAAAGATTCTCCCGCTTTTTCAGCGCCATGATAAGTTGAACCCAAATATCATCTGGCGTGAGGATACGACATGTGTTACTGATTCCACCTTCTTGGCAACATCCACCTCACAGAGAACCCTCTACCGTCCCTGTGGCTGGCTTCTCCAGATCCTCCCCAGTGGTACGAGGCTCAGCATCTCGCGGTACTCCACGTCACCTCACAGGACGCCCAGGAAATTTCGTCCAGAGAAAAAATCGAGGGAGTGCATCCAATTTTCCTTTGTTCTTCTTTATCCTTAAAAACAACTCAAGTGAAGTTCCGATGAAATCAGGACAAGCCAAACTTGAATGGTATTTCAATTTGTTTTCATTCATAGCTCCGCTCACGTACATTGCAGGCACTACAATGTACATCTCTACAAATGGCTTTTTCAGGACCGAACAAACCTTCATGGCTAAACATTTCCTTGATAAAATATCGTAACACTGCACATGTGTCTTGCTGACGATTGTTGATGTCGTATATCAACACTTACCCATGCAAGACTTCTGTACCAAGACCGTCCGGTAGTTACGAGCCAACTACGATACATCTACCACAACTTCTCCACTTCTTCCTCTCTCTGTCCCGTCCCTGTCCTTCTATACATACCGGTTCCATTTACTTTGTGTGTTAGTGTGACTAGTCAATGGTTCAAATCGGACTGAAACATCGTCATAAATTTCTTTCTCCTTTGTGTGCAGCGCTGTATAGCCCTTGTGGTTTAGAACTTTTTGGATTATAATAATTTCTCCTATGTGCAGGTTATTCGTATATTGGTTCTATCTGTGCTCAGTTCTGTATCTCACAACCGTGGCTAGCAGAGCGGTACGATACGGTACGGAATTCGGTACGATATATAGTTGATTTTTTGTTGAAAATTAGGGTACAAAGCAATTATATAATAATTTCCTTAAAGTACAATACGGTATTTTTTAGGTACGAAAGGCAAAAAATACCGCACGGCTCTGCCAGCCTCAGCCACAGTAAAACTCGTCACTAGATTTCAGATATCTGGTAAAATTTCGTAGCGCCTGGCTAGTGACACACAACACGACACTTGGTGTGATACCAGGCAAAACCTGGGAAATTCTAGTGAGATCTTTTAATAAGTCAAGAACCCCAATGGAAATAAGTCACTGACTTTTTTGGGGAAGTTATCGTAGTTAATTTACACATGTTACTATATATGATGATTGTACTTATGTGTACCTGTGCCAAAATAAACTTACTGGTTGCCAAATATTGAGATGAGAGGATATATGGAAGTGTTGGAGCAAAGGTAGCAAGTGTTCTTCAAGTACCGCAAGTGAGCATTTCTTACCTGGAGTATACTTGGAGAGGGTTTCGGGGATCAACGCCCTCCCGGCCCGGTCTGTGACCAGGCCTCCTGGTTGAAAATATACAGTAGCAACTGATAAATGAACTTAATCTTGAGGTGAAGAATCACATCACTGATGCGGTCAGGTTTCCCAGATGCAACACACAGGTCAGGTTTCCCAGATGCAACACACAGGTCACGTTTCCCAGATGCAACACACACGTCAGGTTCCCAGATGCAACACACAGGTCAAGTTAACAGATGCAACACACACGTCAGGTTCCCAGATGCAACACACACGTCAGGTTCCCAGATGCAACACACACGTCAGGTTCCCAGATGCAACACAGTCAGGTTTCCCAGATGCAACACACACGTCAGGTTCCCAGATGCAACACACACGTCAGGTTCCCAGATGCAACACACACGTCAGGTTCCCAGATGCAACACACACGTCAGGTTCCCAGATGCAACACACACGTCAGGTTTCCCAGATGCAACACACACGTCAGGTTCCCAGATGCAACACATACGTCAGGTTTCCCAGATGCAACACACACGTCAGGTTCCCAGATGCAACACACACGTCAGGTTCCCAGATGCAACACACACGTCAGGTTCCCAGATGCAACACACACGTCAGGTTCCCAGATGCAACACACACGTCAGGTTCCCAGATGCAACACACACGTCAGGTTCCCAGATGCAACACACACGTCAGGTTCCCAGATGCAACACACACGTCAGGTTCCCAGATGCAACACACACGTCAGGTTCCCAGATGCAACACACACGTCAGGTTCCCAGATGCAACACACACGTCAGGTTCCCAGATGCAACACACACGTCAGGTTTCCCAGATGCAACACACACGTCAGGTTTCCCAGATGCAACACACACGTCAGGTTTCCCAGATGCAACACACACGTCAGGTTTCCCAGATGCAACACACACGTCAGGTTTCCCAGATGCAACACACACGTCAGGTTTCCCAGATGCAACACACACGTCAGGTTTCCCAGATGCAACACACACGTCAGGTTCCCAGATGCAACACACACGTCAGGTTTCCCAGATGCAACACACACGTCAGGTTTCCCAGATGCAACACACACGTCAGGTTTCCCAGATGCAACACACACGTCAGGTTTCCCAGATGCAACACACGTCAGGTTTCCCAGATGCAACACACACGTCAGGTTCCCAGATGCAACACACACGTCAGGTTTCCCAGATGCAACACACACGTCAGGTTTCCCAGATGCAACACACACGTCAGGTTTCCCAGATGCAACACACACGTCAGGTTTCCCAGATGCAACACACACGTCAGGTTCCCAGATGCAACACACACGTCAGGTTTCCCAGATGCAACACACACGTTAGGTTTCCCAGATGCAACACACACGTCAGGTTTCCCAGATGCAACACACGTCAGGTTTCCCAGATGCAACACACACGTCAGGTTCCCAGATGCAACACACACGTCAGGTTTCCCAGATGCAACACACACGTCAGGTTTCCCAGATGCAACACACACGTCAGTTAAATATTTCCAATTCAATATATTAGTTTGTGAAGTTAGTATTCCATTTTTCCGTCAAATATCTGAAAAAAAAAATAAATAAAATTACTATTTACTTATTATGAAACAATTTCATTTAAGAAAAAAAAACGTAAACGAACGTTATAATTTATGTCGCAGGGATTTTTTTTTACGTTTTTCTTTCTGTAAATTAATTTTTTGGACCAAAATATATAGCGATTCATCAAAATGATCCGACTCTCTGGGTAACTGTTTTATTATTTACATTATCAATGTTTTGTAATTTTTCCCTCACACAGGACGTCAAGAAATAAATGTCAGGTGAAATTTTCAAATTACGAAGTTTTTATTATAGATGAAGTTAAAATATAATGTTAAAATTTATCCATGAGGAATATTCACTGTGATGTGTATGTGAGAGAGAGAGAGAGAGAGAGAGAGAGTGAGAGAGAGAGAGTATGGGGGGATGTTTGCTCTCGTCCTTATCTCTTGTTCATCTGTAACCTTAAGGAAGGATCCTGGACTTAAGGTCTCCATCACCACTAAGAACAACAATGATCCATCCGCCACACCCATCACCCCTACCACATCACATCTACCACCACCCACAACAACCACCACCACCCACTATAATCACTAACCACCCACCATGACCACCATCAACAACAATAACAACAACAACCACTCCGTCCACCAGCACGAACACAAGCTTTTTATCTCAAGCTAAACTACACATGTTAAGCTGACATCCTAGCTGCTGCTTCTTATGAAAGACTAAACCACTAAGTTATCTTGGGTGTGCTACACCCCCTTAACACCCCCACCTCAAACCTCCCCTGCCCGGGGGTGTGCTACACCCCCTTAACACCACTCACCTCAAACCTCCCCTGTCTGGGGGTGTGCTACTGCTGCAGGAAGTGTAGAGGTGCGAGTGGGTGTTGTAAGTGGGTTAGTGTAATCATGGAATAATGTAGTGGGAGGTGTAGCGCAGTGGGAGTGGTTTAAGGGAGTATGGTGTAAAAGGGTGCGGTGTAAGGGGGTATAGTAGTGCAGGTGGTGTATGGGGTGTTGTGTCGGTGCCTGTGATGCCCCCATCCTTGGCATCTTCACTGATACGTGATGCTTCACTAATCCCGGGACAAATCCCAGCATCCCTCGCTCTCATCAAGCGGATCCCACAGCCACGCTACCATTTGCTTTGCTGCGGATCATTAAATCCCTTCCACTTGGCTACCAACATCGTCTGAGGCTCCAGCAGCAGCTGCAGCAGCACTCGAGCGCCTCAGCAACTTTTCCTCTCCTCCAGGAGTCTCTCCTGAAGGACACGCGGAAGACGCACGAACGCTACGGGAACGCGAAGCCAACGACAGGAATCCCACAGACATGTTATCATTTCTGGCGTGCTGGAGCGGTGGTGTCACGCGTGGTTTTTGCTACGCTGGTGGCCAGGCTGTGTGTCACGTCACTTGTCCATGTCAGTGGCAGGGCTGGCACGGGGTACCCTTTCCCCCCAGGCTCCCTGCAACCCTCCAGCAGGGTAGCCCTCAGGGCGACAGTGTATGTCATTGTGTGTGTGTGTGTGTGTGTGTGTGTGTGTGTGTGTGTGTGTGTGTGTGTGTGTGTGTGTGTGTGTGTGTGTGTGTGTGTGTGTGTGTGTGTGTGTGTGTGTGTGTGTGTAACTTTATTTTGTCCCAGATGAATTGGTTGTTTGTCCCTTCGTTGTTTCTGCTGGTGGTTGACTCACGTTCCTTCACGCGAGAGCGTATTTAGACTTGCTTTAAAACATAAGAAAGGAGGAACACTGCAGCAGACTTAGTATTATTATTATTATTATAATCAAGGGGGAAGCGCTAAACCCGGAGGATTATACAGCGCCTGGGGGGGGGGGATGTGGAAGGCATTCAGGCTTAATTCGGGGAACTGGAGCACAGATCCAATTCCCTAAATCAAGAGCCCCTCACCAACATCAAGGAACCTTCCTTGAGGGGAGCAGACTTAGTAGTCCACACTTTGGCAGGTCCTGGTCAAACCCAAACCCACTAAGAAAAATATTCGCTCAACTCATTATCAGAGTTACCCTATTACTGAAAACGGAAGCCTATTAAACGTTCCGTACTCTGGCAAAACTGCTGGTCTTACCTCTCCGTCTCACGAACACGAAAGTTGGCAGGAAAATCTTACGAAATCTCTACTGGCGTTCGTCGATTCTTTTCAGTTTAGGGATGTCTGGCTTGAGGGCCTTCAGTCTCGCCGTCCAAACAGTGATAATTTTATTCTTCTTCTGTTTATTACTGTTTTCATCCATCGTGCGGAGGCGACTCGAACCTACGTCACGTCTCCCTTCCCTTCCCTTGCAAAAGACGCTAAGTGGTGACCACTTAACCAACCCAGGCCCCATTTAACCAACACAGTTACCACTTCCGTACAAGTCTGAATGCAACTCAAGTATTTATACTCTCATCGGCGTCACAAACCCAGATGGACTCTGCCTTCAGGTACTCGTTTACGTACGAACGTCAGTGGAATGTGTACATGTACCGCAGGACAGGATATCGACGAGGGAAAACTGAATAAAACAGTACATACCTGTGAGCATCACTCCGGTGCACACCTGTGGGCATCACCCCAGTACAAACCTGTGGGCATCACCCCAGTACAAACCTGTGGGCATCACCCCAGTACAAACCTGTAGGCATCACCCCAGTACAAACCTGTAGGCATCACCCCAGTACAAACCTGTGGGCATCACCCCAGTACAAACCTGTGGGCATCACCCCAGTACAAACCTGTGGGCATCACCCCAGTACAAACCTGTGGGCATCACCCCAGTACAAACCTGTGGGCATCACCCCAGTACAAACCTGTGGGCATCACCCCAGTACAAACCTGTGGGCATCACCCCAGTACAAACCTGTGGGCATCACCCCAGTACAAACCTGTGGGCATCACCCCCAAACAAGGGCCCTAACAATGCGTCATCTATCCCTTCAAAGACTTGTTGAATATATACCACCGTGATACGGGTTTAGTGCTTCAGCAGCCACACAAAACTACTAGAAAACTGACAACTAACTCACTTGTGTTCTGGTTGTCAAGGTTGACCGGACGACCCACTGCTGCTGGCCAAGACGACTACTTAACGATGACTGGCTGGGTCGTCACTCTGACTCCTCCTTGCCGCCTGCTCCGCTAGGGTTTGAAGCCTGTCTACCACACGAGTCATCATAGGTGTTTTAAGTGCCCACAGTATGGCAGAGAGTATACTGTAAAGTTTGTATATACAGAGAGACACATACACACGCTGCTCCATGTATATACACGAAGACACTCGCTGGGTTAATGGGGTTTAAAGTCTATAGACAACCTGAGGGTCATAAAGGCTGCGTGTAGCCTGAGAGAGAGAGAGAGAGAGAGAGAGAGAGAGAGAGAGAGAGAGAGAGAGAGAGAGAGAGAGAGAGAGAGAGAGAGAGAGAGAGAGAGAGAGAGAGAGAGAGAGAACCTAGCTACGTGAGTCTAACTCAACACAACTCAATAATCTACATTTACATTGGTTTTCTTTAGGGAAAAAAAACAATGTATATAAGAGAACACGGTATTTTCCACGTCATTTCCCTAAATTAACCACAGTCACGGTATTAATACATAAAATCTGAAGTTAATGTCCGTGAAACCTAAAATAAGTTTTAGTCGACTGGTGTGGGTCGCATCCTGGGAACAAAATTAACATAATTTGCCCGAAATGCTCTGCATAACAAATGGCTTTCTATATAGTAGTATGTCACTGATGTCAGCTAGGACTGTATACCTTGTATATGTACTTGTAGAAATAAAGATTATTATTATTATTATTATTATTATTATTATTATTATTATTATTATTATTATTATTATTATTATTATTATTATTATTATTGTCGAAACCACAGTTCATAACCTGGTCTCGAAGCACTGACCAAAACCTTCGCTGAATCTTGAAAAAATCTCCACCTCCGCCAATTATAATGCAGCTTCGGTTGTTTGCTGCAAATTGATTGGTTTCCTCCCTAGCGGCAACCTAACTATCGCCTCTCCCAGGCGTACTAGAACGTTTACGCTCGGGCTGGTCTCCTGGGCCAATTATAATACAGCATTGGTCACTTGCTCGGACGTGATTGGTCACTGATGGTACATCAAAGTGTAGTAGACACGAGCCAATGAACTGGGAGAACCCACACGTAGCCAGCGACACTGACAGCGGGACTATATGCAGGCTATATCCACCGACGACAGGTCTATTTCTATCAGCATATATATGTTGACAGTGTACTGCCAGCATATATACGCCGAACAACATAACAATAACTCGCACATAACAGAAAGTAAAGCTTATGACGACAGAAGAGAGTGAGGGAGCCAGTATATATGAGGACAGGGACGGGACCAAGAGAGGAAGATAAAGAAGTAATGGTAGTGGTATTGCTGGTAGTGGAAGTAGTAATGACAGTGGAAAGTAGGGGAAGTAGTTTTTGCCACAAGTAGTTTTTTTTTCTCGTCTTATCACATGCTAAATAGACTTTCTTCTCTCCGAAACTCTACTCCTGTGAAATCTTGTGTTCTCTGTCTTCCTTATATTTCCAGTCTTTCTAACCTCAACAACTCTTTCCATTCCTTAGACATCAAACTTACTTTTCGCCAAATTAACATCCGCAATAATCTAGTTCGTACCTCTTCTCTTGCAGTTGATGCTGGTGTCTATTTCCTGCCTCTCTTGTCCCCATCAATACTTTGGAGAAACTGGCCGCTCTCTTTCTGCCAGACTTAAAGAGCACAAGAACATGACAGTACTCTTTTTTGTCATGTTAGAGATTAGTCATCATATTGACTGGTCCTCTACCAGAACTGTCAATCTTCCAGCACTCACAGTCATCATCTTGTTGAATCATCCCTTACAAATAATTCTCCTAGTATGAATCATAGTCGTGGTTTTGTCTCTGTAGATGCCTTCCTTTCTTCTTATATTGTCAAATGCTCGAAAGTTCAGAACACTCGTGACTTAACATGGTCTATTATTCTCTCTCTACCTCTTCTCCTTTCCTTATTTCATTGTTTTTCCTTTCTTTTGCCTAGTGTGCTTTGTCCTTCAGTTCTTCCCTCTCCCTCTCTGTGTTTTTTTTAACTAAACTCCTTGTAGGCTCGTAGCTCTCCTGCAGTGCTTCTTTTGTTGTCCTTAGATTTACCTCACTTCTACTACTGCTACGACTACCACTTCTTTACTATTACTGCTTCTACCTTTTCTAATACTATTACTGCTACTATTTTTGCCTCCCTTCACTCCCCTTTCTATCTCTTGTGGCAAAAAACTACTTCCCCTATTTTCTACTACCACTACTACTACTTCTACTACTACTACTACTACTACTACTACTACTACTTCTTCCAACAATACCACTACCACTACTTTTTCTTCCTCTCTTGGTCCCGTCCCCCTCGCCTATATATACTGGCTCACTCTCTTCTGTCAGTGTGACTGTAAATGGTCGAAGTCGGACTGAAACGTCGTCCTAAGCTTTTCTTTCCCCTATGTTATTTGTGTATTGTTCTGGTCACCGTGTTTTGCCTTTTTTGTCATCTGGTGGTGAGCAGGTCACGCGCAGCCTTAAGAACCCATGTGTAGTCGATAGGTTTTAAACAGCGTTAACCATCCAGCCAAGAGACAATATATTCTTCTCCTCTTCTCTTATCTGAAGATATCTCAGACGATGATCGAAATGTGCAGCAACTTTCTGCACTATGTGTGCTAGTGGGTCTTCCCAGTTTCTGGCTGATCATCTTAACAACCATAACTACCAGCTCAGTCACACTAACATGACTGTCTACCAGTCTACCAACACCATCATGACTGTCTCCACCAGAGACCCTGGTTCTCCATTACAGAGCTCATTGTGTCTCCACCAACACTGGTTCTCCACCACAGAGCTCACTGTGTCTACACCATTAACACATGCTGGGGAAACACAAGGTTCCTGGTGTCTACACCAGCAACACAGGCTGGGGAGACACAAGGTTCCTGGTATCTACACCAGCAACACAGGCTGGGGAAACACAAGGTTCCTGGTATCTACACCAGCAACACAGGCTGGGGAAACACAAGGTTCCTGGTGTCTACACCAGCAACACAGGCTGGGGAGACACAAGGTTCCTGGTATCTACACCAGCCACACAGGCTGGGAAGACACAAGGTTCCTGGTATTTACACCAGCAACACAGGCTGGGGAGACACAAGGTTCCTGGTATTTACACCAGCAACACAGGTTGGGGAGGCACAAGGTTCCTGGTATTTACACCAGCAACACAGGCTGGGGAAACACAAGGTTCCTGGTGTCTACACCAGCAACACAGGCTGGGGAGACACAAGGTTCCTGGTATCTACACCAGCAACACAGGCTGGGAAGACACAAGGTTCCTGGTATTTACACCAGCAACACAGGCTGGGGAGACACAAGGTTCCTGGTGTCTACACCAACAACACAGGCTGGGGAGACACAAGGTTCCTGGTGTCTACACCAACAACGCAGGCTGGGGAGACACAAGGTTCCTGGTATTTACACCAGCAACACAGGTTGGGGAGGCACAAGGTTCCTGGTATTTACACCAGCAACACAGGCTGGGGAGACACAAGGTTCCTGGTGTCTACACCAACAACACAGGCTGGGGAGACACAAGGTTCCTGGTGTCTACACCAGCAACACAGGCTGGGGAGACACAAGGTTCCTGGTATCTACACCAACAACACAGGCTGGGAAGACACAAGGTTCCTGGTATCTACACCAGCAACACAGGCTGGGGAGACACAAGGTTCCTGGTATCTACACCAGCAACACAGGCTGGGGAGACACAAGGTTCCTGGTATCTACACCAGCAACACAGGCTGAGGAGACACAAGGTTCCTGGTATCTACACCAGCAACACAGGCTGGGGAGACACACGGTTCCTGGTATCTACTCCAGCAACACAGGCTGGGGAGACACAAGGTTCCTGGTATCTACACCAGCAACACGGGCTGGGGAGACACAAGGTTCCTGGTATCTACACCAGCAACACAGGCTGGGGAGACACAAGGTTCCTGGTATCCTACACCAGCAACACAGGCTGGGGAGACACAAGGTTCCTGGTATCTACACCAGTAACACAGGCTGGGGAGACACAAGGTTCCTGGTATCTACACCAGCAACACAGGCTGGGGAGACACAAGGTTCCTGGTATCTACACCAGCAACACAGGCTGGGGAGACACAAGGTTCCTGGTATCTACACCAGCAACACAGGCTGGGGAGACACAAGGTTCCTGGTATCTACACCAGCAACACAGGCTGGGGAGACACAAGGTTCCTGGTATCTACACCAGTAACACAGGCTGGGGAGACACAAGGTTCCTGGTATCTACACCAGCAACACAGGCTGGGGAGACACAAGGTTCCTGGTATCTACACCAGCAACACAGGCTGGGGAGACACAAGGTTCCTGGTATCTACACCAGCAACACAGGCTGGGGAGACACAAGGCTCCAGTACCGTAATAAACTTCCCGGATTATCTGACCTGATTCATACAAGTGTCAGGATATAATGCGATAAGTTAGGATCAGAACGTTTATATCCGATGCTCCTTTCCGGTCGGGAAAAAAATGCAGACGATGCTATACTAACTGCGGTCCTCAAGAGCCGTTATCCTACGATACCCGGGGCTGATTATCACCCTTAAGGGTCTGGAGTATAATGACTCTGTTTTCCTATGGTTGGCTCTGTGTGTGGTGTGGGAGTGATTTAATAGAGGTGCCAGAGGCAGTGTCCACCTTCGGTCGAGAATCACGCTTGTCTGGACCTCAGAGTGACCTCTAATGAGGCGAGGAGATGCGCCCATACTCTCTGGAAATCGATTGGGAATAGGGGATAAGGGGGAAAATGAGATCAAATATTCATTACTTTTACACAATTGCAGTCGTGTTGGGCTTCCCACAATGATGGTGGTGATGGTGTTGGCGGACGTACGTTTGGTGGTGATGATAGAGGGCGTATTGTGTCGTGGGGAGCAGGGAAGGGGAGTGGCATTGTTGGCGAGAGGGGGTGATGGTGGGGGCGGGAAAGGGGAGGATATCAATTCGGTGGTGGAGGGGAACTGAGAGTTAGGCTACAATGGATTCCCGAGAGGCAGAGCTGTTCTGCAGAGTACGCTTAGTGGCAGGTGCTGTTGTGTGGGTGACTGGTGTTAGTCCCGGGGTGATCCGTGCATCAGAGTTCTTCCACTGGTTGTTAGTCCCGGGGTGATCCGTGGATCAGAGTTCTTCCACTGGTTGTTAGTCCCGGGGTGATCCGTGGATCAGAGTTCTTCCACTGGTTGTTAGTCCCGGGGTGATCCGTGGATCAGAGTTCTTCCACTGGTTGTTAGTCCCGGAGTGATCCGTGGATCAGAGTTCTTCCACTGGTTGTTAGTCCCGGGGTGATCCGTGGATCAGAGTTCTTCCACTGGTTGTTAGTCCCGGGGTGATCCGTGGATCAGAGTTCTTCCACTGCTTGCTAGTCCCAGTGTGATCCGTGGATCAGAGTTCTTCCACTGGTTGTTAGTCCCGGGGTGATCCGCGGATCAGAGTTCTTCCACTGGTTGTTAGTCCCAGAGTGATCCGTGGATCAGAGTTCTTCCACTGGTTGTTAGTCCCAGAGTGATCCGTGGATCAGAGGCCTTCCACTGGTTGTTAGTCCCAGAGTGATCCGTGGATCAGAGGCCTTCCACTGGTTGCTAGTCCCAGAGTGATCCGTGGATCAGAGGCCTTCCACTGGTTGTTAGTCCCAGAGTGATCCGTGGATCAGAGGCCTTCCGCTGGTTGTTAGTCCCAGAGTGATCCGTGGATCAGAGGCCTTCCACTGGTTGTTAGTCCCAGAGTGATCCGTGGATCAGAGTTCTTCCACTGGTTGTTAGTCCCAGAGTGATCCGTGGATTAGAGTTCTTCCACTGGTTGTTAGTCCCAGAGTGATCCGTGGATCAGAGGTCTTCCACTGGTTGTTAGTCCCAGAGTGATCCGTGGATCAGAGGCCTTCCACTGGTTGTTAGTCCCAGAGTGATCCGTGGATCAGAGGCCTTCCACTGGTTGTTAGCCCCAGAGTGATCCGTGGATCAGAGTTCTTCCACTGGATGTTAGTCCCAGAGTGATCCGTGGATCAGAGGCCTTCCACTGGTTGTTAGTCCCAGAGTGATCCGTGGATCAGAGGCCTTCCACTGGTTGTTAGTCCCAGAGTGATCCGTGGATCAGAGGCCTTCCACTGGTTGTTAGTCCCAGAGTGATCCGTGGATCAGAGGCCTTCCACTGGTTGTTAGTCCCAGAGTGATCCGTGGATCAGAGGCCTTCTACTGGTTGTTAGTCCCAGAGTGATCCGTGGATCAGAGTTCTTCCCCTGGTTGTTAGTCCCAGAGTGATCCGTGGATTAGAGTTCTTCCACTGGTTGTTAGTCCCAGAGTGATCCGTGGATCAGAGGCCTTCCACTGGTTGTTAGTCCCAGAGTGATCCGTGGATCAGAGGCCTTCCACTGGTTGGTTGTCACAGGGTGATCCGTGGATCAGAGTTCTTCCACTGGTTGTTAGTCCCAGAGTGATCCGTGGATCAGAGGCCTTCCACTGGTTGTTAGTCCCAGAGTGATCCGTGGATCAGAGTTCTTCCACTGGTTGTTAGTCCCGGGGTGATCCGTGGATCAGAGTTCTTCCACTGGTTGTTAGTCCCGGGGTGATCCGTGGATCAGAGTTCTTCCACTGGTTGTTAGTCCCGGGGTGATCCGTGGATCAGAGTTCTTCCACTGGTTGTTAGTCCCGGGGTGATCCGTGGATCAGAGTTCTTCCACTGGTTGTTAGTCCCGGGGTGATCCGTGGATCAGAGTTCTTCCACTGGTTGTTAGTCCCGGGGTGATCCGTGGATCAGAGTTCTTCCACTGGTTGTTAGTCCCGGGGTGATCCGTGGATCAGAGTTCTTCCACTGGTTGTTAGTCCCGGGGTGATCCGTGGATCAGAGTTCTTCCACTGGTTGTTAGTCCCGGGGTGATCCGTGGATCAGAGTTCTTCCACTGGTTGTTAGTCCCGGAGTGATCCGTGGATCAGAGTTCTTCCACTGGTTGTTAGTCCCGGGGTGATCCGTGGATCAGAGTTCTTCCACTGGTTGTTAGTCCCGGGGTGATCCGTGGATCAGAGTTCTTCCACTGGTTGCTAGTCCCAGTGTGATCCGTGGATCAGAGTTCTTCCACTGGTTGTTAGTCCCGGGGTGATCCGCGGATCAGAGTTCTTCCACTGGTTGTTAGTCGCAGAGTGATCCGTGGATCAGAGTTCTTCCACTGGTTGTTAGTCCCAGAGTGATCCGTGGATCAGAGGCCTTCCACTGGTTGTTAGTCCCAGAGTGATCCGTGGATCAGAGGCCTTCCACTGGTTGTTAGTCCCAGAGTGATCCGTGGATCAGAGTTCTTCCACTGGTTGTTAGTCCCAGAGTGATCCGTGGATCAGAGTTCTTCCACTGGTTGTTAGTCTCAGAGTGATCCGTGGATCAGAGTTCTTCCACTGGTTGTTAGTCCCAGAGTGATCCGTGGATTAGAGTTCTTCCACTGGTTGTTAGTCCCAGAGTGATCCGTGGATCAGAGGCCTTCCACTGGTTGTTAGTCCCAGAGTGATCCGTGGATCAGAGGTCTTCCACTGGTTGTTAGTCCCAGAGTGATCCGTGGATCAGAGGCCTTCCACTGGTTGTTAGTCCCAGAGTGATCCGTGGATCAGAGGCCTTCCACTTGTTGTTAGCCCCAGAGTGATCCGTGGATCAGAGTTCTTCCACTGGATGTTAGTCCCAGAGTGATCCGTGGATCAGAGGCCTTCCACTGGTTGTTAGTCCCAGAGTGATCCGTGGATCAGAGGCCTTCCACTGGTTGTTAGTCCCAGAGTGATCCGTGGATCAGAGGCCTTCCACTGGTTGTTAGTCCCAGAGTGATCCGTGGATCAGAGGCCTTCCACTGGTTGTTAGTCCCAGAGTGATCCGTGGATCAGAGGCCTTCTACTGGTTGTTAGTCCCAGAGTGATCCGTGGATCAGAGTTCTTCCACTGGTTGTTAGTCCCAGAGTGATCCGTGGATTAGAGTTCTTCCACTGGTTGTTAGTCCCAGAGTGATCCGTGGATCAGAGGCCTTCCACTGGTTGTTAGTCCCAGAGTGATCCGTGGATCAGAGGCCTTCCACTGGTTGGTTGTCCCGGGGTGATCCGTGGATCAGAGTTCTTCCACTGGTTGTTAGTCCCAGAGTGATTCGTGGATCAGAGGCTTTCCACTGGTTATTAGTCCCAGAGTGATCCGCGGATCAGAGGCCTTCCACTGGTTGTTAGTCCCAGAGTGATCCGTGGATCAGAGGCCTTCCACTGGTTGTAAGTCCCAGAGTGATCCGTGGATCAGAGGCCTTCCACTGGTTGTTAGTCCCAGAGCGATCCGTGGATCGGAGGCCTTCCACTGGTTGTTAGTCCCAGAGTGATCCGTGGATCAGAGGCCTTCCACTGGTTGTTAGTCCCAGAGTGATCCGTGGATCAGAGGCCTTCCACTGGTTGCTAGTCCCAGAGTGATCCGTGGATCAGAGGCCTTCCACTGGTTGTTAGTCCCAGAGTGATCCGTGGATCAGAGTTCTTCCACTGGTTGTTAGTCCCAGAGTGATCCGTGGATCAGAGGCCTTCCACTGGTTGTTAGTCCCAGAGTGATCCGTGGATCAGAGGCCTTCCACTGGTTGTTAGTCCCAGAGTGATCCGTGGATCAGAGTTCTTCCACTGGTTGTTAGTCCCAGAGTGATCCGTGGATCAGAGTTCTTCCACTGGTTGTTAGTCCCAGAGTGATCCGTGGATCAGAGTTCTTCCACTGGTTGTTAGTCCCAGAGTGATCCGTGGATTAGAGTTCTTCCACTGGTTGTTAGTCCCAGAGTGATCCGTGGATCAGAAGCCTTCCACTGGTTGTTAGTCCCAGAGTGATCCGTGGATCAGAGGCCTTCCACTGGTTGTTAGTCCCAGAGTGATCCGTGGATCAGAGGCCTTCCACTGGTTGTTAGCCCCAGAGTGATCCGTGGATCAGAGTTCTTCCACTGGATGTTAGTCCCAGAGTGATCCGTGGATCAGAGGCCTTCCACTGGTTGTTAGTCCCAGAGTGATCCGTGGATCAGAGGCCTTCCACTGGTTGTTAGTCCCAGAGTGATCCGTGGATCAGAGGCCTTCCACTGGTTGTTAGTCCCAGAGTGATCCGTGGATCAGAGGCCTTCCACTGGTTGTTAGTCCCAGAGTGATCCGTGGATCAGAGGCCTTCTACTTGTTGTTAGTCCCAGAGTGATCCGTGGATCAGAGTTCTTCCACTGGTTGTTAGTCCCAGAGTGATCCGTGGATTAGAGTTCTTTCACTGGTTGTTAGTCCCAGAGTGATCCGTGGATCAGAGGCCTTCCACTGGTTGTTAGTCCCAGAGTGATCCGTGGATCAGAGGCCTTCCACTGGTTGGTTGTCCCGGGGTGATCCGTGGATCAGAGTTCTTCCACTGGTTGTTAGTCCCAGAGTGATCCGTGGATCAGAGGCCTTCCTCTGGTTGTTAGTCCCAGAGTGATCCGTGGATCAGAGGCCTTCCACTGGTTGTTAGTCCCAGAGTGATCCGTGGATCAGAGGCCTTCCACTGGTTGTAAGTCCCAGAGTGATCCGTGGATCAGAGGCCTTCCACTGGTTGTTAGTCCCAGAGCGATCCGTGGATCGGAGGCCTTCCACTGGTTGTTAGTCCCAGAGTGATCCGTGGATCAGAGGCCTTCCACTGGTTGTTAGTCCCAGAGTGATCCGTGGATCAGAGTTCTTCCACTGGTTGTTAGTCCCAGAGTGATCCGTGGATCAGAGGCCTTCCACTGGTTGTTAGTCCCAGAGTGATCCGTGGATCAGAGGCCTTCCACTGGTTGTTAGTCCCAGAGTGATCCGTGGATCAGAGTTCTTCCACTGGTTGTTAGTCCCAGAGTGATCCGTGGATCAGAGTTCTTCCACTGGTTGTTAGTCCCAGAGTGATCCGTGGATCAGAGTTCTTCCACTGGTTGTTAGTCCCAGAGTGATCCGTGGATTAGAGTTCTTCCACTGGTTGTTAGTCCCAGAGTGATCCGTGGATCAGAAGCCTTCCACTGGTTGTTAGTCCCAGAGTGATCCGTGGATCAGAGGCCTTCCACTGGTTGTTAGTCCCAGAGTGATCCGTGGATCAGAGGCCTTCCGCTGGTTGTTAGTCCCAGAGTGATCCGTGGATCAGAGGCCTTCCACTGGTTGCTAGTCCCAGAGTGATCCGTGGATCAGAGTTCTTCCACTGGTTGTTAGTCCCAGAGTGATCCGTGGATTAGAGTTCTTCCACTGGTTGTTAGTCCCAGAGTGATCCGTGGATCAGAGGCCTTCCACTGGTTGTTAGTCCCAGAGTGATCCGTGGATCAGAGGCCTTCCACTGGTTGTTAGTCCCAGAGTGATCCGTGGATCAGAGGCCTTCCACTGGTTGTTAGCCCCAGAGTGATCCGTGGATCAGAGTTCTTCCACTGGATGTTAGTCCCAGAGTGATCCGTGGATCAGAGGCCTTCCACTGGTTGTTAGTCCCAGAGTGATCCGTGGATCAGAGGCCTTCCACTGGTTGTTAGTCCCAGAGTGATCCGTGGATCAGAGGCCTTCCACTGGTTGTTAGTCCCAGAGTGATCCGTGGATCAGAGGCCTTCCACTGGTTGTTAGTCCCAGAGTGATCCGTGGATCAGAGGCCTTCTACTGGTTGTTAGTCCCAGAGTGATCCGTGGATCAGAGTTTTTCCACTGGTTGTTAGTCCCAGAGTGATCCGTGGATTAGAGTTCTTCCACTGGTTGTTAGTCCCAGAGTGATCCGTGGATCAGAGGCCTTCCACTGGTTGTTAGTCCCAGAGTGATCCGTGGATTAGAGGCCTTCCACTGGTTGGTTGTCCCGGGGTGATCCGTGGATCAGAGTTCTTCCACTGGTTATTAGTCCCAGAGTGATCCGTGGATCAGAGGCCTTCCACTGGTTGTTAGTCCCAGAGTGATGCGTGGATCAGAGGCCTTCCATTGGTTGGTTGTCCCGGGGTGATCCGTGGAACAGAGTTCTTCCACTGGTTGTTAGTCCCAGAGTGATCCGTGGATCAGAGGCCTTCCTCTGCTTGTTAGTCCCAGAGTGATCCGTGGATCAGAGGCCTTCCACTGGTTGTTAGTCCCAGAGTGATCCGTGGATCAGAGGCCTTCCACTGGTTGTAAGTCCCAGAGTGATCCGTGGATCAGAGGCCTTCCACTGGTTGTTAGTCCCAGAGTGATCCGTGGATCGGAGGCCTTCCACTGGTTGTTAGTCCCAGAGTGATCCGTGGATCAGAAGCCTTCCACTGGTTGTTAGTCCCAGAGTGATCCGTGGATCAGAGGCCTTCCACTGGTTGGTTGTCCCGGGGTGATCCGTGGATCAGAGTTCTTCCACTGGTTGTTAGTCCCATAGTGATCCGTGGATCAGAGGCCTTCCACTGGTTGTTAGTCCTAGGGTGATCCGTGGGTTAGAGGTCTTCCACTGGTTGTTAGTCCCAGAGTGATCCGTGGATCAGAGGCCTTCCACTGGTTGTTAGTCCTAGGGTGATCCGTGGGTTAGAGGCCTTCCACTGGTTGTTAGTCCCAGAGTGATCCGTGGATCAGAGGCCTTCCACTGGTTGTTAGTCCCAGAGTGATCCGTGGATCAGAGGCCTTCCACTGGTTGTTAGTCCCAGAGTGATCCGTGGATCAGAGGCCTTCCACTGGTTGTTAGTCCTAGGGTGATCCGTGGGTTAGAGGCCTTCCACTGGTTGTTAGTCCCAGAGTGATCCGTGGATCAGAGGCCTTCCACTGGTTGTTAGTCCTAGGGTGATCCGTGGGTTAGAGGCCTTCCACTGGTTGTTAGTCCCAGAGTGATCCGTGGATCAGAGGCCTTCCACTGGTTGTTAGTCCTAGGGTGATCCGTGGGTTAGAGGCCTTCCACTGGTTGTTAGTCCCAGAGTGATCCGTGGATCAGAGGCCTTCCACTGGTTGTTAGTCCTAGGGTGATCCGTGGGTTAGAGGCCTTCCACTGGTTGTTAGTCCCAGAGTGATCCGTGGATCAGAGGCCTTCCACTGGTTGTTAGTCCTAAGGTGATCCGTGGGTTAGAGGCCTTCCACTGGCTTACTGGCCCATCACGTAGAACCAAGGCTTCATATAAGATGTGATAAATATAACTGATGTGAAGCACATTATATGTGCTGACTGTAGTGTTAGAACCAGTGTTAATTTCCATCTTGCTGGTGTTGTGCTGGAGCTCCACGATGAAATATTGTGGGAGGTGACGTTCAGTAAACACATGACTAAGGTAATTACGTTCTGCGAGATAGTCGCGAATGGAAGAGATTCTGTGATCTCTTTAAAGAATCCAGTGGTGATCCCATTCTTGGTTGTATTGTCGTGATGTGAACAATAATGTTGGTCAGTTTTGTTGGTTTGCGGTAGACTTTCAAATTTAGTTTGTCGCCGTCTTGCCGCTGAACTCTCCAGACTAGCCAAGGAACAGGTCAGGTTAGATAAAGTTTGTCAGGAAACAGGACAAGTGTTTCTGGACGCGGGTCTTAGTCATATAATGATCCGCAATTGGAGCTTCTGGTCATCTGACCGAGGCCTTCCGCTGGCTTACCTATCCACCACTTTAAAAATAGTGGTTATGATTATAACAATTAGATATTCGGCTCAACAATCCCAGCACCGACCATCGAGGATCGCTTACAGTGACACATTCTTAGCAAAACTGTCAGTGAATGAAACACTTGTGCATCACTTGAGTATCTTCATTTTGGAAACGTTTCGCCATCCAGTGGCTTCCTCAGTCCAGTAGAGTGATGAATGGTTGAAGATCAGAAGGAGTTTGAGGCAATCAGTCTCTCATTATGCGACACCAGCCCACAGAGGAGCGTACGAAGTCCCATATAAACAACTGCACCTGCGCTCTGTCCAGTACCGAGTCAGATGCTCAGTCTTGCACTTAGATTTAAAAAAAAACATACCACGAGCGGGGATAGAACCCGCGATCAGAGAGTCTCAAAACTCCAGACCGTCGCGTTAGCCACTAGACCAGCTAGCCACAATAAAATTCATCCAACTAGGTATATTTCTACACCATAGGAAGGATAGCATAGGCACCAATGTGCCTATGATTTTACACTGGAATACACAAGAAATCTGTTAATTTCAACAGCTGTTTCAATTTGGAAATCTGTCTGAAGACAGCGAATTACAAGAAACTTCAACTCAAGGAAAAATTACGACAGAAACTGTTGCTGAAAGTACTAAAAGTGCTGATCTACGCAGATACATCAAAGTAATTATTGAGCCATAATTTTTAAAGAGGTGGAGGGGTAAGCCAGCGGAAGGCCTCGGTCAGATGACCGAAAGCTCCAACTGCGGGTGATCATATGACTAAGACTCGCATCAGGAAACACTTGTTCTGACGAACCTACCTAACCTAGACTTCAAGGTATTGGAAGATTTGATAAATAATTTCTCGCTCCTCGTCACTTCTGACAATGGCGGTGGGATAGTTACCGATCAACAAAATTTAAACATGTTGAAGATTGAAACACTTATGCAACATATGGGAATCTTTATTAAGAAAACGTTTCGCCACACAGTGGCTTCATCAGTCCAATAGAAAGTAGAAATGGGTAAGGAGAGTAATCAGTCCCTCAGTTGGAATCGATGTGTTCAGTCCATCACTCTTGTAGAAAGCGCAGCATATGGCCGGAGAAGTTGCTTATATACTGTAGTCAGTTGAGTCGAAGCAGGAGGAGGCGGGATCATAGTGGCACCATCTACTTTGGACGAAGACCTACTTAGATTAGTGGATGGTGCCACTATGATCCCGCCTCCTCCTGCTTCGACTCACCTGACTACAGTATATAAGCAACTTCTCCGACCGTATGCTGTGCTTCCTACAAGAGTGATGGACTGAACATATCGATTCCAGGCTGAGGGACAGATTACCTCAATCTCCTCCTCTCCTAACTAGTTGGTGGCCTCTGCAACTCTCCATTGCTACAGTATATGGCGGGTTGGAGAGTATTTTGTTAGGTTAGTGCTGAGCCAGTGGTTAATCAATAGATTGTCATTTTCACAGACCCTAGATCGAATCTGCAAAACAAACACATTAAAATGCTATCTGTTTCTTGTGAACGAATCTAATATATATATATATATATATATATATATATATATATATATATATATATATATATATATATATATATATATATATATATAAACACATAGGCCGATTCCCACTAAGACAGGGTGGCCCAAAAAAGAAAAACTTTCACCATTTACTACATCACTGTCTTGTCAAAGGCGCGCTTACACTACAGTTTTTAAACTGCAACATTAACACCCCTCCTTCAGAGTGCAGGCACTGTACTTCCCATCTCCAGGACTCAAGTCCGGCCTGCTGGTTTCCCTGAATCCCTTCATAAATGTTACTTTGCTCACACTCCAACAGCACGTCAAATATTAAAAACCATTTGTCTCCATTCACTCCTATCAAATACGCTCACGCACGGTTGCTGGAAGTCCAAGCTCCTCGCACACAAAACCTCCTTACCCCCCTCCCTCCAACCCTTTCTAGGCCGACCCCTACCCCGCCTTCCCTCCACTACAGATTTATACACTCTCGAGGTCATTCTGTTATGTCTCATTCTCTCTACATGTCCGAACCACCTCAACAACCCCTCCTCAGCCCTCTGGACAACAGTTTTGGTAACCCCACACCTTCTCCTAATTTCCAAACTACGAATTCTCTGCATTATATTCACACCACATATTGCCCTCAGACATGACATCTCCACTGCCTCCAGCCTTCTCCTCGTTGCTTCATACCCATACAAGAGTGTTGGTACAACTATACATTCATACATTCCCCTTTTTGCTTCCACGGACAAAGTTCTTTGTCTCCACAGACTCCTAAGTGCACCACTCACCTTTTTTCCCTCATCAATTCTATGATTCACCTCATCTTTCATAGACCCATCTGCTGACACTTCCACTCCTAGATATCTGAATACATTCACCTCATCCATACTCTCTCCCTCCAATTTGATATCCAATCTTTCATCACCTAATCTTTTTGTTATCCTCATCACCTTACTGTTTCCTATATTCACTTTTAATTTTCTTCTCTTACATACTCTACCAAATTCATCCACCAACCTCTGCAACTTCTCTTCAGAATCTCCCAAAAGCACAGTGTCATCAGCAAAGACCAACTGTGACAACTCCCACTTTGTGTCTGATTCTTTATCTTTTAACCCCACACCTCTTGCCAAGACCCTTGCAAGACTTCTCTTACAACTCCATCTATAAATATATTAAACAACCACGGTGACATCACACATCCTTGTCTAAGGCCTACTTTTACTGGGAAACAATCTCCCTCTTTCCTACATACTCTACCCTGAGCCTCACTATCCTCGTAAAGACTCTTCACTGCTTTCAGTAACCTACCTCCTACACCATACACCTGCAACATCTGCCACATTGCCCCCCTATCCATCCTGTCATATGCCTTTTCCAAATCCATAAATTCCACAAATATATATATATATATATATATATATATATATATATATATATATATATATATATATATATATACATATATATATATATATACATATATATATATATATATATACATATATATATATATATATATACATATATATATATATATATACATACATATATATATATATATCCATATATATATATATATACATATATATACATATATATATGTATATATATATATATATATATACATATATATATATATATGTTTATATATATACTTAGTATGTGTTTATATTTGTTGCAAATTGCTACGATTAACTAGAAGGGGCTGCCAAGTGTCTCTGGATAACAAACACCTGCACACACAATATATTCCGGAAGCGCTAAATAAAGTTGCTATTGTGTCCTCCTTCTTTGATATAAACATTCATAAAGTCCGGGAGTCCATTCTTCACGATCAAAATACAAAGAGAGTTATTAAATCCTTCATTGCTGTGACATTGTACGTTCAAGAGAGGGGGGGGAGGGACGGAGAAATATATAAAGGATTAAACCTCGACTCCCGGATACGACAGCTGAGGATCCCCCGCATTAAGCTTGATGGTATTTAATTCCAACCAGTTCATAAAGGGGGATTGGATCCTCTCTTTATCGTCCCTGTCATGACCAAAGAGGCTCCTCAGAATACTAATGTGACGACGCTTGTACAATTGTTTATAAGTTCTCCATAACACTATATATATATATACTGTTGCCTATAAATTTAAAGAGTAAATTGAATAAAGGATCTAAAGCCTCGATCAAATGACTGGTGGGTTTAGCTCTTCTCGCTCAACGTAGAAATAATACATTAAGTGGTACATCGATGCAATGAGTGGATCAATGCACGGAGTGGATCATCAACACAAGCTAAATTGCGGATCTGACAAACGTACAGAGGACCTTCACTGCATGTATAAATTCAATCAACAACACCTCAGATACTGGGAGCGTTGGAAGTCCCTTGACATGTACTCCCTGGAATGTAGACGAGAAAGATACTTTATAATTTACTCCTAGAAAATCCTAGAAGAAAATCACTTTCTATGGAAGTCTGAGGTTTGCCAGACACTGCAAAAATAACCCCAGTGAAGAGCAGGGATACCATGAGTATTCTGAGAGGCAGTACATTAAGTGTAAGAGGCCCAAGACTTCTCAACAGTTACAGACAGACTCTCTGTTGTCTTCAAGTGGGAGCGTGATAAATTCTATAGTTAGTACCTGATCAGCTGGGCTGTGGTTCTTACGCTGGTCTGCGTGTGGCCAGCAGTAACAGCCTGGTTGATCAGGCTCCGATCCACTGATCCACCACTCGTGGTGGCGTTGATTCCGAAAACATTCCTCAGGTATCCTTCAAGTATCCTTTAGGTATCCTTAGGGCATCCTTAAATATCTTTCTGGTATCCTGACAAACAAAACACTGCCATTATCTGCTTCCTATAACGTATACTAATATTATCTTTTATCTAATGTATATTTACATCTTTTCTGTTATGTATATTTGTAGTATCTTTTTGTATAATGAATTTTAAAAGTATCTTTTTGTATAATGAATTTTAAAAGTATCTTTTTGTATAATGAATTTTAAAAGTATCTTTTTGTATAATGAATTTTAAAAGTATCTTCTGTACAATATATTTTAAAAGTATCTTTTTGTATAATGTATTTTAAAAGTATCTTTTGTATAAAGTATCTTAAAAGTATCTTTTGTATAATGAATTTTAAAAGTATCTTCTGTACAATATATTTTAAAAGTATCTTTTTGTATAAGGTATTTTAAAAGTATCTTTTGTATAAAGTATCTTAAAAGTATCTTTTGTATAATGTATTTTAAAAGTACCTTTTGTATAATGTATTTTAAAAGTACCTTTTGTATAATGTATTTTAAAAGTATCTTTTTGTATAATGAATTTTAAAAGTATCTTTTTGTATAATGAATTTTAAAAGTATCTTTTTGTATAATGAATTTTAAAAGTATCTTTTTGTATAATGAATTTTAAAAGTATCTTTTTGTATAATGAATTTTAAAAGTATCTTCTGTACAATATATTTTAAAAGTATCTTTTGTATAATGTATTTTAAAAGTATCTTTTGTATAATGTATTTTAAAAGTATCTTTTGTATAATGTATTTTAAAAGTATCTTTTGTATAATGTATTTTAAAAGTATCTTTTGTATAATGTATTTTAAAAATATCTTTTGTATAATGTATCTTAAAAGTATCTTTTGTATAAAGTATCTTAAAAGTATCTTTTGTATAATGTATTTTAAAAGTATCTTTTGTATAAAGTATCTTAAAAGTATCTTTTTGTATAAGGTATTTTAAAAGTATCTTTTGTATAAAGTATTTTAAAAGTATCTTTTGTATAAAGTATTTTAAAAGTATCTTTTGCATAATGTATTTTAAAAGTAGAGTATCTTTCATTTATCTGTAATAAAGGAACCGTAATAAAATACTCCTGGTGGTAATAAAGAACATTCTCTCCCGTCACTGATGTTCTTAAATGTTCATTAAAATGTTTTCCAAA
>NC_091318.1:20265015-20317515 GCF_038502225.1 Cherax quadricarinatus
TAAGGAATCAGGTTAATACTTCTTGGTGGATAATACAAGGTAGGAGGTTATTATTTTTTGGTGGATAATACAAGGTATCAGGTTAATACTTCTTGGTGGATAATGTACATTCTCTCTCTCTCTCTCTCTCTCTCTCTCTCTCTCTCTCTCGATCTATATTAACTTGGGCTGTTCGGCAGAAGTTTTCCTCTGGAGTCACTGAGTGAGAGGCATTTCAACAAGGCATTCTGGCTCCCTAAATTTATTTGTGATTTCTGACTCGCTGTATGCGTTAGTGGTGTTCAGTAGGAAGTGTTTCAGATGTCGTCAGTCAGTATGTTAGGAAAATGGAAATATCTGTCAGTCGCAAGAAACGAGGGCATAACATTGTGGCTGGAATAACACACAGCGAGCTCGCATACTGAAGTATGGAAAGGAGGCGACGATTTGGCCCGTTCTGGAAAGGGTGGAGACGTCGCCCAGTGTTCATTTCTAATTTGAACCGATCACAAACTTTTCACATCCAGTGTTCCTCCATTCTTATCTTCTAAATACTCTTTAGGAGAAGTGCTGTTACAAAAATAAAAATTTTATGTGTTGCTGGGTTACACAATTAAAGAGTACAGATAACTCCAGGGAGTTCCGAACGAATCCCTTTACGTATTTAGCCTATAATGGCTTTTTCTTTGGTAACAAGTAGTTGGATTAAAAACAGGTCTAGTTATCCTTTGGTAGAAATATCATCATTCTGGAGATTTGGGATTATAACTAGGAGGCAGTGATCCCACAAGATAACATTTAATATTTTTAATCTAAAAGCGTCTAAAAAGGTCACATAGAGTGTGATACAAAGCTTTCCTCTCTCTCGTTGAGTAATATAGTGCTGAAGGTACTTGACCTCTACCACAACTTTGAGAATACTTTGCTACGAGGATATTCTCGTAGATACGAGTCTTACATAATTTATATAAATATTTATATGTATGGAAGTTCCAGTAATTTTCAAGTATAAGTAATACCTTGACGTGGCCAGGCTCGTAATCAAGCACAAAATAAGGTTAATCATAATTCTTCCAATAACATATCGTTTCAACCATAGTTACCTATAATGCAAGAACTTAACACAAAGGTAAAGACTTATGTCGAAACATCAGAATATAACCAAACACAGGTTGTGCAAGAAAGGTATAAAATACCGACAATATGTAAGTTAAGACACATGTGCAATATTTGGATATCTTTAATGTAGACGTTTCGCCATCCAGTGGCTTTATCAATATAGATTCTAGGACATAATTAGAAGACAGTAGAACTATGTACAAAAGATGTGGTAATCAGTCCCTCAGCCTTGGAGTTAGTGTTCACAGCATCGTGGTGGTGGAGAATCTGGAGCAAAGGCAAGGAGACTGGTGGTTATATAGGCGTCAGTGGATAGGGACGTGTAGCAACACTAACTCCAAGGCTGACTGATTACTCATCTTTTGTATATAGTTCTACTGCCTTCTAAATATTTCCTAGAATCTGTATTGATAAAGCCACTGGATGGGCGAAACGTCTACAATAAAGATATCCAAATGTTGCACATGTGTCTTAACTTACATGCAATCACAATGGTGCGGGAACAAAGATAAATTTATTAAACCTAACAGAGATCTTCAAATGAATCTCTATAGAAGTCGTACCACTCCCTTCATGCAGAATATAAGTTCGAACCAACACAATTCTGGACTACGGTAATACGTAGAAATCATACATTTAAATCCAAAGCTTTACTTTAGAATGTCAGAAAGAACCACAGCTTTAGTCAGTATCAAAATCACTGTGTCTGGGAATAACTCTGTTGTTCACCGATACTCAGAGTAACGAGGAACAGGTTCCGGCTCACCAACGAAACCTTCTACCCTAAACTCGAGTGTAATCAAACATTCAGAGGAGAGGGAGATGTTTCCTGGGCTAGAGGCAGACTGGGACTGACCCAGGGAACGTCTCCAAGCCTTACATCAAGTCGGTTCACGGGACACCCCCGAGAGACCGGCTGACACTAACAATCTTACGGTAGTTAGCAAACGCGGTTTCCAACATAATTAAACAAAAACACATCCTACCTATTTACATAATTAATATTATAGGGTCAGATAATATAAAGGAAGATATCTTCATTTTAGCTATTAATGATGATATCAGCAATATAATATTAGGTGAAAAAGGAAATTATATACATACAATAATTATAAACATTGGGTCCCACACAGAGGACACAACAAGCGCCCTGATGCAGGTGAAAAAATTTCGAGCCGAGGAAGTGGACCTATCCTCCCCGTTCCTGCGTTCAGTTCTGAACACCTCGCATTTACCAGCCCATATGAGTTTATGGCTTCCCCATAGCTAAGATAGATGCAATTATTTTTGCATGGGTTATCTCCCAGGTAGGACTTTATGATGGGTGATAAGAGTGTACAATACTCGAGCGAGAGCCCCCAGGTGTTTCTCTCTCCCCTTGCTTTAACAACACAACACACAGCCAAGCTAAACAGTCGAAGGTCATGACTTTCCGCACACTCGTTCGCTAATCTCACACAAACTTTCAAGGTGAACCTCGTTCTCTCTGTCCTACGAGAACCAACATGCCCATTTCTTAATGAAACGTTAAAAACATGACGTAAGTATGGAAGTGTGAGTGCTGCGCCATACAGTGTGTGAGAAGTTGGTTTGTTACCTCCCCCTCATCATTCTGAGAGGAAGGTGGTGGGTGGCAGCCAACACTAGTCAGTCGAAGTTCTCAGAAATACCAGGCAAATATATTTAGGTAATTTTTCTCACTGTAAATAAATATTGTCTTAGCCGTTTATACCTCTCGCCCACAAGGCTGTGTTATGCTAAGTCATTGAAGCTGACTTGGCTCTGTAGGAAGAGCCACCAGGATGCTGTGTTTTGCTAGGTTATAGTAGCTGACGAGGGCCCCAACAACGAGGGCCCCGAACAACGAGGGGTCCCTAACAACGAGGGTCCTCCAACCACGAGAGCCCCCAGCAACGAGGACCCCCAACAACGAGGGGTCCCTAACAACGAGGGCCTCCAACAATGAGGGCCCCCAACAACGAAGACCACCAACAGCGAGGGCCTCCAACAACGAGGGACCCCAACAACGAGGGACCCAACAACGAGGGCCCCCAACAACGAGGGCACCCAACAACGAGGGGTCCCTAACAACGAGGGCTTCCAACAACGAGGGCCTCCAACAACGAGGGCCACTAATAGCGAGGGCCCCTAACAGCGAGGGGCCCCAACAATGGAGAGCCCCCATTTCGTGCACTTGGACCCTTTCGAGAGGGCAACCATCTCTTCACCAAACTCGGACCCCTCTGAGAAGGTGAAAGGGGTACTTTCCCTATTCCTGGGTCCCACCGAGAGAGGCCAGCAGAGAGGGGCCCTACCTGACATTGTTATCCTGTTCTCATTATAAGGTAATTGCAGCCTAATTTGCATGTTAATGACTTGTGGCCATTTTACTGGATATTTTCAATGTTTTTTTACTGGTTTTAGATGATGATGGTGATGATGGTGACAGTGATTATGATGATGATGATGATTATAACGCTTCCAATATAATAATAATAACAATAATAATAATAATAATAATAATAATAAAATTATTAATATAGGAGAGGAAAGAAAAGTATCATTATTATTATTTTCACTATTATCATTATTATTATTTTATTATTATTTTCATTATTATTATTATTATTAATATTTATAGGAAACGCAAAACCCGCAAGGGTTACAAAGCGCCTGGGAGGAGGGAGAATGGAGGCAATCATGTTTGAGATACTGAAGGGGAAGGTAACTCCAATTCCTTGGATCAAGAGCCTCTCACTGGTGTCAAAGAGCCTTCCTTGAAGAGGGGAGAGAGAGAGAGAGAGAGAGAGAGAGAGAGAGAGAGAGAGAGAGAGAGAGAGAGAGAGAGAGAGAGAGAGAGAGAGAGAGAGAGAGAAGAGAGATGAGAGAGGAGAGCCGAAGGGGAGAAGGGAGATGAGGGGAGGGTAGGAGTAGGGAAGGGAGGGGAGGGGAATGGAGATGAGGGGAAGAGGAGGGGAGGTAGCCACGTGTCAAAGGACATTCACCCCTCTTAACAAGGTGTTTAACCCCACACACACGTGACTGTGTGTGTTTGTGTGTACTCACCTAATTGTAGTTGCAGGGGTCGAGACTCAGCTCCTGGCCCAGCCTCTTCACTGAACGCTACTAGGTCCTCTCTCCCACTGCTCCATGAGCTGTATCATACCTAGTCTTAAAGCTATGTATGATTCCTGCCTCTACACTACATCGCTCGCTAGACTGTTCCACTTCCTGACGACTCTATGACTGGAGAAATGCTTCCTAACATCCCCGTGGCTCATCTGAGTCTTCAACTTCCAAGAGTGACCCCATGATTCTGTGTCCCCTCTCTGGAATATCTTGTCTCTGTCCACCTTGTCTATTCCACGCAGTATTTTGTATGTCGCTATTATTCAATTACTCAGATATGGTAAACATGAGGAAATTAAATCTTCATCAGAGTACAAAACAAATTCTGGCCACAAAATAGAGCGAAACACCAACGTCAAAGGCCTGGGAGTGATCATGTCGGAGGATCTCACCTTCAAGGACCATAACATTGTATCAATCGCATCTGCTAGAAAAATGACAGGATGGATAATGAGAACCTTCAAAACTAGGGAGGCCAAGCCCATGATGACACTCTTCAGGTCACTTGTTCTATCTAGGCTGGAATATTGCTGCACACTAACAGCACCTTTCAAGGCAGGTGAAATTGCCGACCTAGAAAATGTACAGAGAACTTTCACGGCGCGCATAACGGAGATAAAACACCTCAATTACTGGGAGCGCTTGAGGTTCCTAAACCTGTATTCCCTGGAACGCAGGAGGGAGAGATACATGATTATATACACCTGGAAAATCCTAGAGGGACTAGTACCGAACTTGCACATGAAAATCACTCACTACGAAAGCAAAAGACTTGGCAGACGATGCACCATCCCCCTAATGAAAAGCAGGGGTGTCACTAGCACGTTAAGAGACCATACAATAAGTGTCAGGGGCCCGAGACTGTTCAACTGCCTCCCAGCACACATAAGGGGGATTACCAACAGACCCCTGGCAGTCTTCAAGCTGGCACTGGACAAGCACCTAAAGTCAGTTCCTGATCAGCCGGGCTGTGGCTCGTACGTTGGTTTGCGGGCAGCCAGCAGCAACAGCCTGGTTGATCAGGCTCTGATCCACCAGGAGGCCTGGTCACAGACCGGGCCGCGGGGGCGTTGACCCCCGGAACTCTCTCCAGATAAACTCCAGGTAATTATGTCTCCCCTAACCCTCCTGTCCTCCAGTGTCGTCAGGCCGATTTCCCTCAACCTTTCATCGTAGGACATTCCCTTTAGCTCTGGAACTAACTTTGTCGCAAACCTTTGCACTTTCTCTAATTTCTTAACGTGCTTGACCCGGTGCGGGTTCCAAACTGGTGCTGCATACTCTAGTATGGGCCTGACGTACCCGGTGTACTGTGTCTTGAAAGATTCCTTACTAAGGTATCGGAACGCTGTTCTCAGGTTTGCCAGGCGCCCATATGCTGCAACAGTTATCTGTTTGATGTGTGCTTCCGGAGACATGCTCGGTGTTATACTCACCCCAAGATCTTTCTCCTTGAGCGAGGTTTGCAGTCGTTGGCCACCTAGCCTATACTCTGTCTGTGGTCTTCTTTGCCCTTCTCCGCTCTTCATGACTCTACATTTGGCAGGGTTGAATTCGAGAAGCCAGTTGCTGGACTACGTGTCCAGCCTGTCCAGGTCTCTTTGAGGTCCTGCCTGATCCTCATCTGATTTAATTCTCCTCATTAACGTCACATCACCTGGGAACAGGGACACCTCTGAATCTATCCCTTCCATCATGTCATTCACATATACCAAAAATAGCACTGGTCCTAGGACCGACCCTTGTGGGACCCCGCTCGTTACAGGAGCCCACTGTATTTCCTCATCACGTACCATGACTCGTTGTTGCCTCCCTGTCAGGTATTCTCTGATTAATTGAAGTGCCCTAATCTCTTGTGAGGAACTGTGTCGAAGACCTTCTTGCAGTCCAAGAAAATGCAATCAACCCACCCCTCTCTCTCGTGTCTTCTGTTACTTTATCATCAAACTCCAGAAGGTTTGTGACACAGGATTTGCCTTCCATGAAACTGTGCTTGTTGTTGTTTATACTTTTGTTCCATTCCAGGTGCTCCACCACTCTCCTGATAATCTTCTCCATGACTTTGCATACCATACACGTCAGTGACACTCGTCTGTAGTTTAGTACCTCTTTTCTGTCTCCTTTTTTAAAATTGGGAACTACATTTGCCGTCTTCCATACATCAGGTAGTTCCCCAGTTTCAAGGGATGTGTTGAAGATTGTGGTTAATGGCACACACAGCATTTCTGCTCCCTTTCTAAGAACCCACTGGAAGATGTTGTCTGGTCCCATTGCCTTTGAGGTATCAAGGTCACTTTGCAGCTTCTTCACCTGCTCCTCAGTTGTGTGTATGTCATCCAGCACTTGTTGGTGTATATCCTGTTGGTGTCCCTCTCTGTCCTGTCTTTCCAGAGTCCTTCCTGTCTCCACTCTGAATATTTCCTTAAATCTCGTGTTGAGCTCCTCACATACCTCTTGATCGTTTCATGTGAGTTCCCCACCTTCTTTCCTCAGCCTGATCACCAGGACTTTGTTGTCTTTCTCCTGGTGTGGCTGAACAGCAGTTTCGGGTCAGACTTGACTTTCGATGCTATGTCATTTTCGAACTGTCGCTGGGCCTCCCTCTTTATCTGTGCATACTCGTTTGTGGCTCTTCAACTGATTTCCTTATTTTCCTGGGTCCTTTGCCTTCTGTACCTCTTCCATTCTCTAATGCGCTTAGTTTGTGTGTGTGTGTGTGTACTCAACCCAATTACTTTACATGACACCCGTAAGAGTTAACCAGTGGCTACTACCCAGTGGTTATTACCCGGTGGTTACTACCCAGTTAGTACCTAGTGGTTTCTACCCGGTGGTTACTACCCAGTGATGACTACGCGGTGGTCATGACTTGCCCTCCCTCTTTACACTTCGTTCCTTCCTCCCTCCCTTTCTTCCTGTCTTTAATCTCCCTTCCTCTCTCCCTCGCCTCCCACCACAAACATTAATAAGATCAAACATCAATAACATCACCTCCAAGATCTTGTTCCCACGGCTTGCTACCCTGTACCTCACTCTGGTCCCCTTGAAGTGCACGTGAGGTGCACTTTAATGCCGCCAGGGGGCCTGGTGGTTTGTGTGGGGGAGGGAGGGGGAGGGAGGGGGAGGGAGGGGTGGGGAGGGGTAGGGAGGGGGGGAGGGGGGGAGGGAGGGAGGGAGAGAGGGGGGGGAGGGAGGGGGAGGGAGGGAGGGGGGAGGGGGAGAGAAGGAGGGGGAGGGGGGAGGGGGGGGGAGGGGGAGGGAGGGAGGCGCTTGATCACTTTCACCCTTCCACTCTACCTCACTGTGTTGATACGTGTATGTGTGTGTATGTGTACTCAGCTAGTTGAGGTTGCAGGGGTCGAGGCCTAGCTCCTGGCTCCTGGCTCCTAGTGTGTGTGTGTGTGTGTGTGTGTGTGTGTTGAAAGCACACACTTCAAGCATGTTTCGCCCGTAACTACCAAGCTTGGTGGTGTAGGCTCGATCCTTCAGCTCACTACCGAGTCTCCGAGAGCTGACGTTATCTTGCCACATCCGCTGGCCGAATGACGTCAGCACACGACGTCAGCACGCGACGTCAGCATGCGACGTTGGTTCGTCAACAGCAGAAATAACAAGAATGTACACAACAAACTTATCAACTGTGATAAATAACGCTTCTTGCAAACATTAAACTTAATAACAATGAGAACTATCTCCATCTCTGCCAAGCATTAAAATTAGCAACAGTGATAACTAACTTGATTATTATTATCAAGGGGGAGCGCTAAACCCATAGGAATTATACAGCGCCTGTGGGGGGGGGGAATGAAGGAAGGCCTTGAGGCTCAACTTAGGAATCTGGAGCACAAATTCAATTCCTTAGATCAATAGCCTCTCACCAGGGAAGGGAGGGTAAGGTAGGAGAGGCCAGCAAGGCAGGCAGGTAGTGTCGTCACCTCGCTGACAAACAGTGGAAATTCAGATTATACTCCTGTGACAATAGTAATCAGAGGTAAAAGTAAAGGAATAAGTGCAGAGGGTCTGTAACAGTCTCCTCCTGGAGGGCCAAGAGGATGTGTGTGGGGGATGGGAGGTATATTCTGACCCAATAGGAAAGAGCTGTCAGGTTCGGATATTAGTCACGTCAGTGTTCAGTACTAAACACTTGTTCTTGGATGTGTTGTCTGTCGCAGGTGTCTTGCACCTCACTCTAATACCTAAATATTCCCTCTGTGTCCTTGTTTGTAACGGCTTGACAAAGCTCCTCGAGAGTGAAACGTTGCTACAATAAAAATGTCACTTTAGTTGCACTTGTTTCATTTTACCTAAGCTTGAGGTTGTTGTTGTTGTTGTTGTCTCAACACCGGACACGAGCCCTGACGACAACCAGTGTTATAATCAGAGAGGATCAGCGCCCAACCAGCGGACACACACACACTCAGTTACCAGACGTCACTCAGAGCACTAACATTCATACTCTCCACCACACTCAACAGTTACACGGAGCAAAAAGCAGACGAAAATTATAAGCTGAAAGGGATTCTTGGTTGTCGTCTTCGACACGAGCAATAATCCAGGACGATAATAATTTGCAGAAGTTAAGAGAACGGAAATATCAAGATAATAATCATAGATATTAGTGAGAAGTTCAAAAAATTTAATGTGTATTTTCAGAGAGTTGGTCAGCATAGGCTGAGATTTTTTTGCCACTGAAGTGGATAGTTTACTGTCCTGTGGACGGTGGCGCAAGAGCATACTGATACAGAAGGCCTAGAAACTAGGCCTCTAGAAAGGGTTGCTAGGCGTAGTATATCTGAGTATACTCACAAATTAATGTTGTATCAGTGTCAGGCAGGTTTAGGAGAGAACAAAGTTATGAAGGTAATACTGTAAGAGAAGACAGGTGACGCCCGGCATAGAACAGGCTGAGGACGTGACAGGTGACACCTGCACTACAGCACGCTGAGGACGTGACAAGTGACACCCGCACTACAGCACGCTGAGGACGTGACAAGTGACACCCGCACTACAGCACGCTGAGGACGTGACAAGTGACACCCGCACTACAGTACGCTGAGGACGTGACAAGTAACACACTCACTACAGTACGCTGAGGACGTGACAAGTAACACACTCACTACAGTACGCTGAGGACGTGACAAGTGACACCCGCACTACAGCACACTGAGGACGTGACAAGTGACACCCGCACTACAGCACGCTGAGGACGTGACAAGTGACACCCGCATTACAGCACGCTAAGGACGTGACAGGTGACACCTGCACTACGACACGTTATAGGAAGATGGAGAAAAAACATTTACTATTCACTGTCCTCTCCTTTGTGGCTGTGAACACACTAAAATCCGCACAAGGTAACAACTACAGTATTAATAATAACAATAATAATTACATTAGTATACACACTAAGATGTGTACGAATGGTATACAATACCGACAAAATGAGATTAAGACACATGTGCAACATCTGGGTATCTTTATTGTAGACGTTTCGCCATCCAGTGGCTTTATCAATACAAATTCTAGGACATAACTTGAAGACAGTAGAACTATGTACAGAAGATGAGGTAATCAGTCCCTCAACCTAGGAGTAGGGCGAAACGTCTACAATAAAGATACCCAGATGTTGCACATGTGTCTTAATCTCACACTAAGATGTGTATATCTCTCAGGGTGTAAATCACTAGCATTTAAGTCAGTCTCTGTGACTGATAGCACACAGGTGATATACAGCCAATTGTATTTAGATAAATTAGACACATGTGCAACTCTTGGGTATCTTTATTCCTCAATAAAGATACCCAAGAGTTGCACATGTGTCTAATTTATCAACATGTCGGTTCTCTGAACCATTCATCTACAAATTGTATTTAGACTTAACCAATTACAATGTCTCAAGGCATCTTAATTACGAGACATGCTGGCCAATGGTTGGCCAGCAGGTCTCGTAATTAAGATGCCCCAGGTGTTGCACATATGTCTTATTAATCAGTCAAAACGGCATTTACCCGCATTTGTAAGTGAGATTCAGTAAGTGATGTCTTGCAGGTGTAGTGAGGAATACAACTTCAGGCTGTGAGGTGACTGTGGATCTCACCGACGGTCAAACACCCGCCGTGAAACA
Source organism: Cherax quadricarinatus (assembly GCF_038502225.1). Lineage (NCBI taxonomy): Eukaryota > Metazoa > Arthropoda > Malacostraca > Decapoda > Parastacidae > Cherax > Cherax quadricarinatus. Next base: position 20,275,367 of record NC_091318.1, read on the forward strand.
CACGACCCTGGGAGGCTCTCCACAGATAGCATTAGTCTTGAATGTGGATGGCGTCAATAATACGGAAGAAATCATATTAACGAGTGAGGTAGGTAGTGTCTGCTTATGGATTTGGTGTTATTCAGCAAGACTGCATACTGCAGCAGTGTTTAGCTATCTTGTGCTAAATGACGGTTCAACAGAGGGTACATTATAACACTGTTATGTATGTATGTATATATATATATATATATATATATATATATATATATATATATATATATATATATATATATATATATATATATGTGTGTGTGTGATGGACTGAACACATCGACTCCAGGTTGAGGGACTGATTACCTCATTCTCCTCCTCTCCTTACGCCTTCCTCTTTGTATTGGACTGATGAAGCCACTGTGTGGCGAAACGTTTCCTGAATAAAGATTCCCATATGCTGCATAAGTGTCTCAATCTTCATATATATATATATATATATATATATATATATATATATATATATATATATATATATATATATATATATATATATATATATATATTATTTCAACCACGAACAAGTGGTATTGATCAACACTGCGACTAGCGAAGGACTCGAACCCATATTCTTTTGGCCAGCGTCATGGTGAGCGAAAACCACATGACACTAACCCACAGGACCACCAAATCTTGCAAGAATCATGCACCCAGCAGAACTAGGAGTTTTACCGTGATCCGAGAACATACGGTGGTGTGGGTGCCTCTGATCTAATTCATTCTGCTCCCCGTTTAGTGTACTAGCCTCAACGAGCAGTATTTTATATTAATGTAACCACGAACAAGTGGTATTGATCAAACAACACTGTGACTAGCCAAGGACTCGAACCCATGTTGTTTTGGCCTACCTCATGGTGAGTGAAAATCTCATGACGCTCTAACCCACAGGATCATCAAATGGGATCGACACTATGCCCAGCCCTTCTAGGGCAGGGTAGGTGCCTGAGCCGGAGCTTGCAGTTGACAAGACTGTCATTCCCATTAGCCCCCTTGGGGCGGGGATGGCAGACCAGAGAGGCCTAGCTTGTGGCTGGGCCTGGGGACAGCTGGTCACAAAGATGAGGAGGCACTTGTGCCTCCTCCCATGGGAGACTTAGGTCTCAGACACTCCCTAAAGAGGGAGCCAAGGCCGGGCCACCACTTGGCAAAGGCCCGGGCCGGGAGAATACCGGCGAATCTTTAATAATAATAATAATAACCATCAAATCCTACGAGAATCACGCATCCAGCTGACAGTAGAATGAAATTAACTCAGAGGCATCCACAGCACCGTATGTTCTCGAATCACGGTAAAAACATAATAACATAAGAATGGAGGAACACTGCAGAAGATCTACTGGCCTATACAAGGCAGGCCCTTATCAAAACTACCCCTACCCAAAGCTACCCAAGAATTTACTCCCATTCCCAATGTCACCAATCAAACCCAGCCCCTCCCACTCATATATTTGTTCAATCTTTTTAAAGCCACCCAAAGTCCTAGCCTAGATCCCCTACTGGGAAGATTGTTCCACGCATCCACAACTCTGTTAGAAAACCAGTACTTACCTATGTCCTTTCCAAATTAAGTTGGATAAAATTTATCCAACTTAATTCCATTATTTCTGGCTCTCACCTGGTTCGACACCCTCAGTACTTTATTAATATCTCCTTTGAGGAAATGGTATGGTGATACCGACAAGATGTGGAAAAAGACACTTATGTACAGTTCAGGACATTTATTAAAGGAAACGTTTCGCCACGAGTGGCTTCTTCAGTCCTAATACAGAGAAAACTAAGAAAACATTTACATATATAGTGGCAGGAGTCAGGTGAGGTGACGCGTGGGTAGAGGTGGTAGTGGTAGTAGTAGTAGTAGTAGTAGTAGTAGTAGTAGTAGTAGTAATGGAACTAAGGAGGTGAGGCAAGAGAGGGACCTGCTGGCATCAAGTAACACCAGTTCCCAGGATGGGTAATATCCTCTTGCTTAGTAATTTTGAAATATTGTAACTACCGGATTTTTGCTTTATAGTGTTACTGACAGAAATTAGTGCAGCTTCAATGCATTTTCTCCGTCTTAATTCGTCTTCTTTAATAACTAGTTTAGCTTCATTGAATTTCATGAGGTGTCCAACATCGTCTCTATGTTGAACACATGCGTTTTTGCGGTCATCATTTCTGCAAGCATTTTTGTGTTCTGCTATCCTAATGTCCAGAGTTCTGGCTGTTTCCCCTACATATACTTTGTCACACCCCCCACATGGTATAGTGTAGATTCCTGCACTTGTGCCAGAATCATGCTTGGGTTTTTGTATCAGGTTCCTAATAGTAGTTGAAGAGCTGGTAGATATTTTAGCCAGTTTTCTGTCAAACATTTTTGAAACATTAGTGGCAACGTTGCTGACCGGTAAAACGATGTAACTTGGAGGCTTTTCTTCAATTTGATAGGTGTTGGTCTTGCTGAGGATACGTGCCGCACGTTTCCTACAGTCACGTATGAAGTGTAGGGGAAAGTGCAGTGAACTAAAAGAGTTGGTGATGTATGTACATTCTTCTTCGAGGAACTGTGGACTGGAAATTCTGTAGGCTCTCAGAAAGAAGCCAATAACTACCCCTCTTTTAGTTCTTGTGTCATGGTGAGAGAAGAAATGTAGAAGATCGTTCTTGTAGGTAGGCTTCCGGTAGACTTTAAAAGAAAGTTTGTTTTCCCCTGTGCGTAAGAGAACGTCGAGAAAAGGTAATTGGTTGTCCTTCTCCTCCTCTAGTGTAAATTTAATAGTAGGTTCCAGAGTGTTGATGGTGTTGAGGATGCCCCGTACGTCAAGATTTTTGGGTACAATGACCAAAATATCATCTACGTACCGCATCCATGTAACTGAGCGAGGGATGTTACTGAGGATCCTTCTTGATTCCAGGTCCTCCATATATAAATTGGCAAGAACTGCACTAAGGGGGGATCCCATGGCTAGTCCGAAGAGTTGTTTCTACTTCTTGTCCTCAACTAAGAACTAAAAGAGGGGTATTTATTGGCTTCTTTCTGAGAGCCTACAGAATTTCCAGTCCACAGTTCCTCGAAGAAGAATGTACATACATCACCAACTCTTTAGTTCACTGCACTTTCCCCTACACTTCATACGTGACTGTAGGAAACGTGCGGCACGTATCCTCAGCAAGACCAACACCTATCAAATTGAAGAAAAGCCTCCAAGTTACATCGTTTTACCGGTCAGCAACGTTGCCACTAATGTTTCAAAAATGTTTGACAGAAAACTGGCTAAAATATCTACCAGCTCTTCAACTACTATTAGGAACCTGATACAAAAACCCAAGCATGATTCTGGCACAAGTGCAGGAATCTACACTATACCATGTGGGGGGTGTGACAAAGTATATGTAGGGGAAACAGCCAGAACTCTGGACATTAGAATAGCAGAACACAAAAATGCTTGCAGAAATGATGACCGCAAAAACGCATGTGTTCAACATAGAGACGATGTTGGACACCTCATGAAATTCAATGAAGCTAAACTAGTTATTAAAGAAGACGACTTAAGACGGAGAAAATGCATTGAAGCTGCACTAATTTCTGTCAGTAACACTATAAAGCAAAAATCCGGTAGTTACAGTATTTCAAAATTACTAAGCAAGAGGATATTACCCATCCTGGGAACTGGTGTTACTTGATGCCAGCAGGTCCCTCTCTTGCCTCACCTCCTTAGTTCCATTGCTACTTCTACTACTACTACTACTACTACATGTCGGTTTTTCAAACCATTCATCACAACTGTCAGACACTGCAGCATCATGGGATCTTGTTACTACTACTACTACTACTACTACTACTACTACCACCACCTCTACCCACGCGTCACCTCACCTGACTCCTGCCACTATATATATAAATGTTTTCTTAGTTTTATCTGTATTAGGACTGAAGAAGCCACTCGTGGCGAAACGTTTCCTTTAATAAATGTCCTGAACTGTACATTAGTGTCTTTTTCCACATTGCTGTCTTGGTTTAAGGTTGCTGCTTACCATAACCCCCAAGTCCTTTTCGCAATCTGTATGGCTAAGTTCTACATTATTTAACTTATAAGTGCTAGGGTTATGGACACTCCCGAGCTTCAGAACCTTGCATTTATCTACATTGAACTGCATCTGCCACTTTTCTGACCAAGAGTAGAGTTTGTCTAAATCCTCCTGAAGTTCCCTAACATCTACGTTTGAATCAATTATCCTACCTATCTTCGTGTCATCGGCGAATTTGCTCATATCACTAGTAATTCCTTCATCAAGATCATTGATATATATTATAAACAACAACGGGCACAAGACTGATCCCTGTGGAACGCCACTTGTTACTGATCCCCACTCGGATTTAACCCCATTTATGGACACTCTCTGCTTCCTGTCTGTGAGCCATGATTCGATCCACGAGAGCACCCTTCCCCCAATGCCATGAGCTGCTACTTTCTTCAACAGTCTTTGGTGCGGAACTCTATCAAATGCCTTACTAAATAAAATCTAAGTAAATAATATCAAATTCTTTATCGTGGTCAACAACCTCAAAAGCTTTACTGAAGAAAGTTAATAAATTAGTTAGACAAGACCGGCCTCTTGTGAATCCATGCTGAGTATCATTAATCAAGCTATGCTTATCGAGATGGCTTCTTATAATCTCAGCTATAATTGACTCTAGTAATTTGCCTACAATTGAGGTCAGGTTTATTGGGCGGTAATTTGATGGTAACGACTTGTCCCCCGTTTTAAAAATAGGAATTACATTAGCCATCTTCCACATATCAGACACTACACCTGTTTGAAGAGATAAATTAAAAATATTAGTTAATGGTTCACAGACTTCCATTTTGCATTCCTTTAGAACCCTTGAAAAAACCTCATCAGGACCAGGTGACTTATTTTGCTTCAGTCGGTCTATCTGCTTCACAACCATTTCACTAGTGACTGTGATGTTACATAATTTATCTTCTTCTGATCCACTATAAAAATTAATTACCGGAATATTGTTAGTGTCTTCCTGTGTAAAAACCGAGAGAAAATAATTATTTAAAATCGAGCACATTTCATTCTCTTTGTCAGTAAGATGCCCATAGTTATTTTTAAGGGGACCTATCTTATCTCTGACTTTTGTTCTATATACATGGAAAAAACTTTTTGGGTTAGTTTTAGAATCCCTAGCAACTTTAATTTCATAGTCCCTTTTAGCTTTTCTTATCCCCTTTTTAATGTCCCTCTTAATGTCAATATACTGATTCATAAGATGACCCTTGCCTCTTTTGATACGCCTATAAATTCCTTTCTTATGCCCTAGTAGATATTTCAGCCTATTATTCATCCATTTTGGATCATTTCTATTTGATCTAATTTCCTTATAAGGGATAAACGTTCTTTGAGCAGCATGTATTGTGTTCAGAAAACTGTCATATTGATAGCTCTCTTCGTTACCCCAGTCAACAGATCGTAATCTGCTAAGCGAAAATCTGGGACTGTTACTGAGTTATCCCTACTATCATACTTCCATTCAATTCTAAATGTAATTGATTTGTGGTCGCTAGCACCCAGTTCCTCTGAAACTTCCAAATTATTAACAAGGGATTCATTGTTTGCCAGAACTAAGTCAAGCAGGTTATTACCCCTTGTAGGTTCTGTCACAAACTGCTTCAAAAAACAATCCTGAACTACTTCTAAGAAGTCGTATGATTCTAAATTCCCAGTCAAGAAATTCCAATCAATATGACTAAAGTTAAAGTCTCCTAGAATTACTACATTATCGTGCCTTGTGGCCTCAACAATTTCCTCCCATAGTAGTCTCCCTTGGTCCCTATCTAAGTTTGAGGGACAGTATATCACTCCTAAAATCAGTTTTTCATGCCCCTCTGAAAATTCTATCCAAACAGACTCTGTATGTGTTACTTCAGAATTAATACCCGTTTTTATGCAACAGTTCAAGCGATCTCGGACATACAATGCCACCCCACCCCCCTTCCCGATACTTCTATCTACTTGGAACAATTTAAAACCCTGAATATGACATTCTGCAGGCATGTCCCGACTTTTTGAATTAAACCACGTCTCAGTAATGGCAAATCCATCTATGTTACCTGCACTAGCAACTAGTCTCAACTCGTCCATCTTATTCCTAGCACTGCGACTATTTGTGTAATAAATATTTAAAGACCCTCTTCTCTCTTTACCTTTCCTGCTCCTTTCTGTTATTCCACTAAACCTATTACTGTCCTTGTCAATTAGTGCCACTGGCTTTCCAATATCCACCTCATTTTGCCTATTACTAGTTCTCCTAGTACTCATATTACTACCCTGTGACTTCACAGTTTTCCCGCCAAAACCCATACCACTAACTATTCCTAGTTTAAAGACCTAACAGCTCCCTCCACTGCGTTGGCCAGTGCTCCCACCCCACACCTAGATAAGTGAACCCCATCCCTGGCATACATGTCATTTCTGCCATAGAAGAGGTCCCAGTTGTCAATGAATGTTACCGCATTTTCCTTACAGTATTTGTCCAGCCAGCAATTGACACCAATTGCTCTGGACAACCATTCATTTCCAACTCCTCTCCTTGGCAAAATGCCACATATGACAGGTTTCCCATCCTTCCTCCTAATTAACTCTATTGCTGACCTATACCTGCTAATCAGGTCCTCCCCCCTACGTCTGCCAACATCGTTGCCTCCGGCAGTGAGACAGACAATAGGATTGCTCCCATTACTTCTCATGATGTCATCCAGACGGCTAACAATATCCTTCATCCCAGCCCCAGGAAAACACTCTCTGCCTCCTACTCCTATCCTTCAAGCAGAATGCCCTATCCATGTACCTAATCTGGCTATCCCCAACAACAACAATGTTTTTACCTTCCTTGGCGTCGTCCGTCGTGATGCTCCGAGTAGTCGACTCACATTCGCCAGGTAGCATTACACCACTTGTAGAATTCGTCAAGACGTTCTCGATGGTCTTCGTTGGGGTTTCTAGGGATGTCTTACTCACGTCTGCCAATGCTTCTTTGGTGCTCGTTGTGGCATTCCCAGTAGAACACTCACATTCGTCAGGTAGCACCGAGAATGGGTTGGAAGTTTCCACGGTAGTCTTCTGGTGAATCACAGGGATGTTAGTAAGTATTTCTTCAGCCACAGAGTAGTCAGTAAGTGGAATAGTTTGGGAAGCGATGTAGTGGAGGCAGGATCCATACATAGCTTTAAGCAGAAGTATGATAAAGCTCACGGCTCAGGGAGAGTGACCTAGTAGCGATCAGTGAAGAGGCGGGGCCAGGAGCTCGGACTCGACCCCCGCAACCTCAACTAGGTGAGTACAACTAGGTGAGTACACACACACACACTCACACACACACACTCACACACAAACATACACACACACACTCACACACAAACATACACACACACATACTCACACACAGACACACACAGACACACACAGACACACACACACACACACACACACATACACACACACACACACATACACACACACACCAGCGACAGTATGAAAATGACATAGCATCGAGAATCAAGACTGACCCGAAACTGTTGTATAGCCACATCAGGAGGAAGACAACAGTCAAAGACCAGGTGATCAGATTAAGGACGGAAGGTGGAGAACTCACAAGAAATGATCAGGAGGTATGTGAGGAGCTGAACAGGAGATTTAAGGAAGTTTTTACAGTAGAGACAGGAAGGGCTGTGGGAAGACAGCACAGAAGGGAACATCAAGAGGGAATATACCAACAAGTGTTGGATGACATACGAACAACTGAGGAGGAGGTGAAGAAGCTCTTAAGTGACCTTGACACCTCAAAGGCGATGGGACCGGACAACATCTCCCCATGGGTCCTTAGAGAAGGAGCAGAGATGCTGTGTGTGCCTCTAACCACAATCTTCAACACATCCCTTGAAACTGGGCAACTACCTGAGAAATGGAAGACAGCTAATGTAGTCCCCATATTTAAGAAAGGAAACAGAAACGAGGCACTAAACTACAGACCTGTGTCTCTGACATGTATTGTGTGCAAAGTCATGGAGAAGATTATCAGGAGGAGAGTGGTCGAACACCTGGAAAGGAACAAGATTATAAATGAAAACCAGCATGGGTTCATGGAAGGCAAATCTTGTATCACAAACCTCCTGGAGTTTTATGACAAGGTAACAGAAGTAAGACACGAGAGAGAGGGTTGGGTAGATTGCGTTTTCCTAGACTGCAGGAAGGCCTTTGACACAGTTCCCCACAAGAGATTAGTGCAGAAGCTGGAGGATCAGGCACACATAAAAGGAAGGGCACTGCAATGGATAAGGGAATACCTGACAGGGAGGCAGCAACGAGTCATGGTACGTGAAGAGGTATCACAGTGGGCGCCTGTTACGAGCGGGGTCCCACAGGGGTCAGTTCTAGGACCAGTGCTATTTTTGATATATGTGAACGACATGATGGAAGGAATAGACTCTGAAGTGTCCCTGTTCGCAGATGACGTGAAGTTGATGAGAAGAATTAAATCGGACGAGGATGAGGCATAACTGCAAAGAGACCTGGAGAGGCTGGACATGTGGTCCAGTAACTGGCTCCTCGAATTCAATCCAGCCAAATGCAAAGTCATGAAGATTGGGGAGGGGCAAAGAAGACCGCAGACAGAATATAGGCTAGGTGGACAAAGACTACAGACCTCACTCAGGGAGAAAGACCTTGGGGTGACCATAACACCGAGTACATCACCGGAGGCACACATCAACCAAATAACCGCTGCAGCATACGGGCGCCTGGCAAACCTGAGAATAGCGTTCCGATACCTCAATAAGGAATCGTTCAAGACACTGTACACTGTGTATGTTAGGCCCATACTGGAGTATGCAGCACCAGTCTGGAACCCACACCTGGTCAAGCACGTCAAGAAGTTAGAGAAAGTACAAAGGTTTGCAACAAGGCTAGTCCCAGAGCTCAAGGGAATGTCGTACGAGGAAAGGTTAAGGGAAATCGGACTGACGACACTGGAGGACAGAAGGGTCAGGGGAGACATGATAACGACATACAAGATACTGCGGGGAATAGACAAGGTGGACAGAGATAGGATGTTCCAGAGAGGGGACACAGGGACAAGGGGTCACAACTGGAAGCTGAAGACTCAGACGAGTCACAGGGACGTTAGGAAGTATTTCTTCAGTCATAGAGTTGTCAGCAAGTGGAATAGCCTAGCAAGTGAAGTAGTGGAGGCAGGAACCATACATAGTTTTAAGAAGAGGTATGACAAAGCTCAGGAAGCAGAGAGAGAGAGGATCCAGTAGCGATCAGTGAAGAGGCGGGGCCAGGAGCTGAGTCTCGACCCCTGCAACCACAATTAGGTGAGTACAATTAGGACACTCACACACACACACACACACACACACACACACACACACACACACACACACACACACACACACACACACACACACACACATACACATACACGAGGATAATTATTTATACAGTGATTGTTTCAGGAAATTCCTTGGATTAACAAAGATTGCAACGGGTGTACTAAGTACGTACGATTTAGGTCTGTCATTCTGTACAGTCAGGAGGACGTCAGCTGGAGTATTAACACTACCGACAGAGTGTCAGGTGAGATGAAGCGCGTGTTGTGTGTACCACACTGTACCATATCTTACTACACTGTACCGCACCGTACCACACTGTACCATATCTTACTACACTGTACCGCACCGTACTACACTGTACCACACTGTACCACACTGTACCATATCTTACTACACTGTACAACACTGTACCACACTGTACCATATCTTACTACACTGTACAACACTGCACCACACTGTACCATATCTTACTACACTGTACAACACTGTACCACACTGTACCATATCTTACTACACTGTACAACACTGCACCACACTGTACCATATCTTACTACACTGTACAACACTGCACCACACTGTACCATATCTTACTACACTGTACAACACTGCACCACACTGTACCATATCTTACTACACTGTACAACACTGCACCACACTGTATCACATTTTACTACACTGTAACACACTGTACCTTACCGCACTATACTGCACCGCACCTTACTACACTGTACCACACCTTACTACACTGTTTCACACTGTACCACACCTTACTACACTGTACCAAACCTTACCACACTGTACAACACTGTAAGACAGTTTAATACACTGTACCACACTTTACTAAACTGTACCACACTTGACTGCACTGTACTACACCTTGCGGCACTATACCACACATTAGTATACTGCACCTCACTTTAGAACACTGTACCACACTTCACTACACTGTATAACGCTTTACTACACTGCACCACACTTTACTACAACAACAACAACAACAACAACAACAACAACAACAACAACAACAACAATAATAATAATAATAATAATAATAATAATAATAATAATAATAATAATAATATTGATAATGACAATAATAATAATAATAATAATAATAATAATAATAATAATAATAATAATAATAATATTGATAATGACAATAATAATAATAATAATAATAATAATAATAATAATAATAATATTGATAATGACAATAATAATAATAATAATAATAATAATAATAATAATAATAATAATAATAATAATATTGATAATGACAATAATAATAATAATAATAATAATAATAATAATAATAATAATAATAATAATAATAATAATATTGATAATGACAATAATAATAATAATAATAATAATAATAATAATAATAATGATAATAACAATAATAATAACAACAACAACAACAACAATAATAATAATAATAATAATAATAATGATAATAATAATAATAATAATAATAATAATAATAATAATAATAATAATAATGATAATGACAATAATAATAATAATAATAATAATAATAATAATAATAATGATAATGACAATAATAATAATAATAATAATAATAATAATAATAATAATGATAATGACAATAATAATAATAATAATAATAATGATAATGACAATAATAATAATAATAATAATAATAATAATAATAATAATAATAATAATAATAATAATAATAATAATAATAATAATAACTTCACTAGAGTGTAAGAGGAACGAGGTGAATATCAAGACGTGCACAGTTCCCCTGGTGACCACACTGGGGAATTCTCGGCTCTATTTCTACGTTTGCTTGGGGTTGCTGACGGTGTCCATTATCATCAACATTGTTCTGCTGGTGTGTGTTCTCCCTACGGCGTCAGACAGCCCAACTCGCACTGAACAAAGGTGATCCTCATCTCCGTGTCATTGAAGGCGCGTCTACATCGCTCAATTTAGAAGCTAAAAGCTGTCATCCTCTTCTCATAGAAGTGTCCTAAGGGCACTGAATTCCTCCCCTCCTCTTCCCTTTTCCCTTAGGTTGTAACTTACAGCGGTATACGCTATTTAGTTCCTACCGGCTGCTACATGGATGTAACATACACCTTTGACGTGCATGTCTCTCAGCGTTTGTAGACTGAGTGTTCATTTTCATTATCATTTTAAGGATTAGAGTCTTGTTATGTAGTGGTGAACAGGTGACATGCTTGGGTATATTTGAAAATAGGTTGGGCAAATATTCTGTTAGTGAATGACCTGCCCAGTATGGGCCAACAGGCCTACTGCAATGTTCCTCCTTTATGTTCTTAAAGACCCTCGTGTAGCCTGTTATAATAATGATAATAATAACAGTACTACTACAACTAGTACTACTACTACTACCACTACTACTACTACTACTACTACTAATAATAATAGCAACAACAACACTATTAATTGTCATTAATTTTTACCCTTCTCGCCCGTCTACACAGGGGCCTTGGCAGCCACCCGGGACAGAGCCGCTGTTAACAACAATGTTGTGCTTCGCACCGTACCCCACCAACCTTCCGTCCCCGGCGTACCGGCGACCTACAGCGGCAACGAATTCTATTCCGAAACTGAAACGGAGGAGAATTACTATGAAAATATCTTGGATATGAGATACTGAGAACAGTGAAGGGATTACCGTACACAGTACCATGGCCGGAAGAGGTTGTGAATGTCACTGATAATGACAGCAAACCGCTTGGGAATAGGGCACTTGTTTACGGTTCTTGATGTGTATGAAAGGGAACGTTTGGCCACGAGTGACTGACGAAGCCAATTCGTGGCGAAACGTTTTCTTTGATAAACGTTCTCCGCCGTACTCAACTGTGCTTGCTTTCCCACACGTAGGTGGAACAAGTCAGAGCACCGTAGCAAGAACAACTTAAAATACAGATGATGGAACAAGTAGTAGTACCATTAATGGACCAAGTCACAGTACCATTAATGGACTAAGTCACAGTACCATTAATGGATCAAGTCACAGTACCATTAATGGACCAAGTCACAGTACCATTAATGGACCAAGTCACAGTACCATTAATGGGCCAAGTCACAATACCATTAATGGGTCAAGTCACAGTACCATTAATGGGCTAAGTCACAGTACCATAATGGGCCAAGTCACAGTACCATAATGAGCCAAGTCACAGCACCATTAATGGACCAAGTCACAGTACCATTAATGGGCTAAGTCACAGTACCATTAATGGGCCAAGTCACAGTACGATTAATGGACAAAGTCACAGTACCATTAATGGACCAAGTCACAGTACCATTAATGGATCAAGTCACAGTGCCATTAATGGACCAAGTCACAGTACCATTAATGGGCCAAGTCACAGTACCATTAATGAACCAAGTCACAGTACCATTAATGGGCCAAGTCAGAGTACCATTAATGGGCCAAGTCACAGTATCATTAATGGATCAAGTCACAGTACCATTAATGGACCAAGTCACAGTACCATTAATGGGCCAAGTCACAGTACCATTAATGGAGTAAGTCACAGTACCATTAATGGATCAAGTCACAGTACCATTAATGGACCAAGTCACAGTTCCATTAATGGGCAAAGTCAAAGTACCATTAATGGGCCAAGTCACAGTACCATTAATGGACCAAGTCACAGTACCATTAATGGACCAAGTCACAGTACCATTAATGGATCAAGTCACAGTACCATTAATGGGCAAAGTCACAGTACCATTATTGGGCCAAGTCAGTGCCATTAATGGGCCAAGTCAGTCCCATTAATGGACCAAGTCACAGTACCATTAATGGACCAAGTCACAGTACCATTAATGGACCAAGTCACAGTACCATTAATGGACCAAGTCACAGTAACATTAATGGACCAAGTCACAGTACCATTAATGGGACAAGTCACAGTACCATTAATGGACCAAGTCACAGTAACATTAATGGACCAAGTCACAGTACCATTAATGGACCAAGTCACAGTACCATTAATGGGCCAAGTCACAGTACCATTAATGGGCCAAGTCACAGTACCATTAATAGGCCAAGTCACAGTACCATTAATGGGCCAAGTCACAGTACCATTAATGAACCAAGTCACAGTACCATTAATGGGCCAAGTCACAGTACCATTAATGGGCCAAGTCACAGTATCATTAATGGATCAAGTCACAGTACCATTAATGGACCAAGTCACAGTACCATTAATGGGCCAAGTCACAGTACCATTAATGGAGTAAGTCACAGTACCATTAATGGATCAAGTCACAGTACCATTAATGGACCAAGTCACAGTTCCATTAATGGGCAAAGTCAAAGTACCATTAATGGGCCAAGTCACAGTACCATTAATGGACCAAGTCACAGTACCATTAATGGACAAAGTCACAGTACCATTAATGGATCAAGTCACAGTACCATTAATGGGCAAAGTCACAGTACCATTAATGGGCCAAGTCAGTGCCATTAATGGGCCAAGTCAGTCCCATTAATGGACCAAGTCACAGTACCATTAATGGACCAAGTCACAGTACCATTAATGGACCAAGTCACAGTACCATTAATGGACCAAGTCACAGTAACATTAATGGACCAAGTCACAGTACCATTAATGGGACAAGTCACAGTACCATTAATGGACCAAGTCACAGTAACATTAATGGACCAAGTCACAGTACCATTAATGGACCAAGTCACAGTACCATTAATGGGCCAAGTCACAGTACCATTAATGGGCCAAGTCACAGTACCATTAATAGGCCAAGTCACAGTACCATTAATGGGTCAAGTCACAGCACCATTAATGGACCAAGTCAAAGTCCCATTAATGGGCGACATCACAGTACCATTAATGGGCGAAATCACAGTACCATTAATGGGCTAAGTCACAGTAACATTAATGGACCAAGTCACAGTACCATTAATGGACCAAGTCACAGTAACATTAATGGACCAAGTCACAGTACCATTAATGGGACAAGTCACAGTACCATTAATGGACCAAGTCACAGTACCATTAATGGACCAAGTCTCAGTACCATTAATGGACCAAGTCACAGTACCATTAATGGACCAAGTCACAGTACCATTAATGGGCCAAGTCACAGTACCAATAATGGACCAAGTCACAGTACCATTAATGGACCAAGTCACAGTACCATTAATGGACCAAGTCACAGTACCATTAATGGACCAAGTCACAGTACCATTAATGGACCAAGTCACAGTACCATTAATGGGCCAAGTCACAGGGACCAAGTCACAGTACCATTAATGGACCAAGTCACAGTACCATTAATGGACCAAGTCACAGTACCAATAATGGACCAAGTCACAGTACCATTAATGGACCAAGTCACAGTACCATTAATGGACCAAGTCACAGTACCATTAATGGACCAAGTCACAGTACCATTAATGGACCAAGTCACAGTACCATTAATGGACCAAGTCACAGTACCATTAATGGACCAAGTCACATTACCATTAATGGACCAAGTCACAGTACCATTAATGGGCCAAGTCACAGTACCATTAATGGGCCAAGTCACAGTACCAATAATGGACCAAGTCACAGTACCATTAATGGACCAAGTCACAGTAAGATTAATGGACCAAGTCACAGTACCATTAATGGGACAAGTCACAGTACCATTAATGGACCAAGTCACAGTACCATTAATGGACCAAGTCTCAGTACCATTAATGGACCAAGTCACAGTACCATTAATGGGCCAAGTCACAGTACCATTAATGGGACAAGTCACAGTACCACCAAGTACAGTACCATTAATGGACAGTACCATTAATGTCACAGTACCATTAATGGACCAAGTCACAGTACCATTAATGGACCAAGTCACAGTACCATTAATGGACCAAGTCACAGTACCATTAATGGACCAAGTCACAGTACCATTAATGGACCAAGTCACAGTACCATTAATGGGCCAAGTCACAGTACCATTAATGGGCCAAGTCACAGTACCAATAATGGACCAAGTCACAGTACCATTAATGGACCAAGTCACAGTAACATTAATGGACCAAGTCACAGTACCATTAATGGGACAAGTCACAGTACCATTAATGGACCAAGTCACAGTACCATTAATGGACCAAGTCTCAGTACCATTAATGGACCAAGTCACAGTACCATTAATGGGCCAAGTCACAGTACCATTAATGGGACAAGTCACAGTACCATTAATGGACCAAGTCACAGTACCATTAATGGGCCAAGTCACAGTACCATTAATGGACCAAGTCACAGTACCATTAATGGACCAAGTCACAGTACCATTAATGGGACAAGTCACAGTACCATTAATGGACCAAGTCACAGTACCATTAATGGACCAAGTCACAGTACCATTAATGGACCAAGTCACAGTACCATTAATGGACCAAGTCACAGTACCAATAATGGACCAAGTCACAGTACCATTAATGGACCAAGTCACAGTACCATTAATGGGCCAAGTCACAGTACCATTAATGGACCAAGTCACAGTACCATTAATGGACCAAGTCACAGTACCATTAATGGACCAAGTCACAGTACCATTAATGGACCAAGTCACAGTACCAATAATGGACCAAGTCACAGTACCATTAATGGACCAAGTCACAGTACCATTAATGGACCAAGTCACAGTACCATTAATGGACCAAGTCACAGTACCATTAATGGGCCAAGTCACAGTACCATTAATGGACCAAGTCACAGTACCATTAATGGACCAAGTCACAGTACCATTAATGGACCAAGTCACAGTACCAATAATGGACCAAGTCACAGTACCATTAATGGACCAAGTCACAGTACCATTAATGGACCAAGTGACAGTACCATTAAAGGACCAAGTCACAGTACCATTAATGGGCCAAGTCACAGTACCATTAATGGACCAAGTCACAGTACCATTAATGGACCAAGTCACAGTACCATTAATGGACCAAGTCACAGTACCATTAATGGGCCAAGTCACAGTACCATTAATGGACCAAGTCACAGTACCATTAATGGACCAAGTCACAGTACCATTAATGGACCAAGTCACAGTACCATTAATGGACCAAGTCACAGTACCATTAATGGACCAAGTCACAGTACCATTAATGGACCAAGTCACAGTACCATTAATGGACCAAGTCACAGTACCATTAATGGGCCAAGTCACAGTACCATTAATGGACCAAGTCACAGTACCATTAATGGACCAAGTCACACTACCATTAATGGACCAAGTCACAGTATCATTAATGGACCAAGTCACAGTACCATTAATGGACCAAGTCACAGTACCATTAATGGACCAAGTCACAGTACCATTAATGGACCAAGTCACAGTATCATTAATGGACCAAGTCACACTACCATTAATGGACCAAGTCACAGTATCATTAATGGACCAAGTCTCAGTACCATTAATGGACCAAGTCACAGTACCATTAATGGACCAAGTCACAGTACCATTAATGGACCAAGTCACAGTATCCTAGATGAAACGAGTCACTGTTATGGTCCAGAATTGTCGGGAACGTCGTCTCATAATTTTCATTATTGCCTCTCCATGTTTCTCAGAGGAGGTTTGAGCAGTTTTCTCACACCTATATCAAATTTTAGCTCATGTATACATATAAAAAACATAATTGACAATATTTTGTCCATTAAAGACTAAATAATTCTTTAAAAACCATATGGATCATTCAAGACCAAATGGTCTATTAAAGACCAGAACACCTCCCCATAATTCAGCTCCGACGGATAATATATTTTTTTCTCTATAATAATTTTGCAATGATTTTTTTTACAACCAAGTGTTAAAGCCTTTTTGTTGACGGAGGGTCGAGCCTCCTGCACTCCTTGTACTCAGCGACCCGAACGGGTTAGCACCTCATGCGATAAGATATACCTGATTTCTGTATATATTTTAGGCATAAATAATAATAATAATAATAATAATAATAATAATAATAATAATAATAATCAATAAAGCGTATTTTATTTACTGTATGACCTTACTTGACCTCCACGGCGTCCAGAATGCTTTTATTTTGTACTTCTCTGGGATCTGGTTAATTATCAACAGACAGATTAAGGACAACAATGGAAATAAGCCAGACAGTCCTCGATGACGCACTGACTTTCTTGGGTTATCCTGGGTGGCTAACCCTCCGGGGTTAAAACTCCGAAGGAAATCTTATCTACTACTACTGTTAGTACTAGGCGCTGTATAACCCTTGTAGGTTTAGCGCTTCTTATTGATTATAATAATAAGAATTCTGTTAGTACTCCTGCTGTCAGTACTACTGTTATACTGTTACTACTGCTACTACTAGTACCATTATTACCACTACTGCTCTGCTAATTCCACTGCTGCCTCTACTGTTTCTGTTAATACTACTACTACTACTACTACTAATAATAATAATAATAATAAAATATTAAATTATTAGTCTAGTGTTGACATAGTGAGAGTGCTGGCACCAGTGTTGGCATTGTGAGAGTGCTGGCACCAGTGTTGGCATTGTGAGAGTGCTGGCACCAGTGTTGGCATTGTGAGAGTGCTGGCACCAGTGTTGGCATTGTGAGAGTGCTGGCACCAGTGTTGGCATAGTGAGAGTGCAGGCGCCAGTGTTGGCATAGTGAGAGTGCAGGCACCAGTGTTGGCATAGTGAGAGTGCTGGCACCAGTGTTGGCATAGTGAGAGTGCTGGCACCAGTGTTGGCATAGTGAGAGTGCTGGCACCAGTGTTGGCATAGTGAGAGTGCTGGCACCAGTGTTGGCATAGTGAGAGTGCTGGCACCAGTGTTGGCATAGTGAGAGTGCAGGCACCAGTGTTGGCATAGTGAGAGTGCAGGCACCAGTGTTGGCATAGTGAGAGTGCTGGCACCAGTGTTGGCATAGTGAGAGTGCTGGCACCAGTGTTGGCATAGTGAGAGTGCAGGCACCAGTGTTGGCATAGTGAGAGTGCAGGCACCAGTGTTGGCATAGTGAGAGTGCGGGCACCAGTGTTGGACTATTGAGAGTGCGGGCACCAGTGTTGGACTAGTGAGAGTGCAGGCACCAGTGTTGGCATAGTGAGAGTGCAGGCACCAGTGTTGGCATAGTGAGAGTGCGGGCACCAGTGTTGGACTAGTGAGAGTGCAGGCACCAGTGTTGGCATAGTGAGAGTGCGGGCACCAGTGTTGGCATAGTGAGAGTGCGGGCACCAGTGTTGGACTAGTGAGAGTGCAGGCACCAGTGTTGGCATAGTGAGAGTGCAGGCACCAGTGTTGGCATAGTGAGAGTGCAGGCACCAGTGTTGGCATAGTGAGAGTGCAGGCACCAGTGTTGGCATAGTGAGAGTGCAGGCACTAGTGTTGGCATAGTGAGAGTGCAGGCACCAGTGTTGGCATAGTGAGAGTGCAGGCACCAGTGTTGGCATAGTGAGAGTGCAGGCACCAGTGTTGGCATAGTGAGAGTGCAGGCACCAGTATTGGCATTGTGAAAGTGCAGGCACCAGTGTTGGCATAGTGAGAGTGCAGGCACCAGTGTTGGCATAGTGAGAGTTCGGGCACCAGTGTTGGACTAGTGAGAGTGCAGGCACCAGTGTTGGCATAGTGAGAGTGTAGGCACCAGTGTTGGCATAGTGAGAGTGTAGGCACCAGTGTTGGCATAGTGAGAGTGCAGGCACCAGTGTTGGCATAGTGAGAGTGCAGGCACCAGTGTTGGCATAGTGAGAGTGTAGGCACCAGTGTTGGCATAGTGAGAGTGTAGGCACCAGTGTTGGCATAGTGAGAGTGCAGGCACCAGTGTTGGCATAGTGAGAGAGCAGGCACCAGTGTTGGCATAGTGAGAGTGCAGGCACCAGTGTTGGCATAGTGAGAGTGCGGGCACCAGTGTTGGACTAGTGAGAGTGCGGGCACCAGTGTTGGACTAGTGAGAGTGCAGACACCAGTGTTGGCATAGTGAGAGTGCAGGCACCAGTGTTGGCATAGTGAGAGTGCAGGCACCAGTGTTGGCATAGTGAGAGTGCAGGCACCAGTGTTGGCATAGTGAGAGTGCAGGCACCAGTGTTGGCATAGTGAGAGTGCAGGCACCAGTGTTGGCATAGTGAGAGTGCAGGTACCAGTGTTGGCATAGTGAGAGTGCAGGCACCAGTGTTGGCTATGTTATTAACAACGAGGAAGAGTGTATAAGTGTCACTCGGTAACAGTTCCTCTGAGATGACATATATCTATAGTTAATTAGAGTTCTCCAGCTCTTCTCGGAACATCATTGGATCGGCAGTGACTGCAGTGAGGCTGACATCAGCTGAGAAGAGTGACACGGTTTGCAGAGAGGAACTTCAGTGTTTCGCCTAAATATAATAAACACTTGTTAATGCTCAATAATAACCTACTTGGACACAGAAACACAGAAGATTAATTGGTCTGCATATTTCGATCTCCTTCTGGGATCCTCTTCAGCCGATCCTATTCTTCAGATTAACCACTCATAATTAAGGCTTCTGAGGGATAACTTCAAACCACAATAAAAGAATATATAAAACTGTTTATTAATACCAGGATTAAGGTGAGTGCAGTAAACAGTTTCTGTCTTAATACTGGTCACTGGGTTATCAACCCTGGTTTAATGTATATAGGGGAGGACTTAATTAGTCACTATTAGGGAAGGCTGGGAAAAGGAAAACTGTTGTTGTCTTTACTACCACTACTAACTACTGTTACTACTAACTACTGTTACTATTATTAATGCTACTGATAATACCAATGCTACTATTGTACTATTTTTTGCGAGGCGTTGTACATCTGTGCTGTGTCCAGCCCTTACACACAACAGCTAATAGACGATCTCTTTCTCTCTTTCTCTCTCTCTCTCTCTCTCTCTCTCTCTCTCTCTCTCTCTCTCTCTCTCTCTCTCTCTCTCTCTCTCTCTCTTTGCGGCTCCTGCCCTGGCTGATTTTTCCTCCTCCTCCTCCTTCTTCCTTTAACTACACACGGATTAAAGCGGCCAGTGATCTTCGTGTACCTTAATTGATTAATATGGGTGGCATCTTACAACAGTCTAGAAACCAAAATCGCTAAACCCTGAACGACCTCTAGGTAGTCTCCAGACAGACTCCAGGTAGCCTCCAGATAGCCTCCAGGTAGCCTCTAGGTAGCCATGACACTGAAAAAGGTGAAATATAGTTTAAACAGGTAAGGGAGAGGCGATTTACAAGCCTTGATTAGACTTACTCTTGGATAAGGACCCACGAGGGATAAGTGGGAAGAATAGTGATGGAGGGGAAGTATAGTGGGGAGGAGAAGAATAGTCAGGGGAGGGGAAGGGCTAGAGGAAAGAAAAAATAGATGGGGGTTAGATCCGTCAGGAAGGCGTCGTGTGTCATCACCTACGTATATCCATTATGACAGGTCAGGCTTAGTAAGCAGTGCATCCTCTTGACAACAGACATCATGTCACTGTTGTAAAAACAGTCAAATGGGTGACTGTTGGTGGAGTCTTGAACAGTTGAAATATGACTGTTGTACATGAGCCGCCAGCAGGGGCTGCCAAGTTTCTGTACGTACACCAGTGTGTTTTATCTTATGTTTATAACTTTTCCATTGAAACCTAACCTAACTTAACACGGCGTAACCTAACCCAATCTAACTTAGAAACAGTCTGTGTGACATTGAAATGATGGGTTGCGGGTAGACAGGGCACGATGGGCGTGACGGACACAGATAGGACAATGGGCAAGGCACCGTCCGTGTCTCAGAGATAAACACGTCCGTGGGCGTGGTGGTGACACGGCAAGGATAGAAAAACGGTGCGTTAAATTAAAAACCCAAGGTGGTGTTAACAGTGAAAAACAGGACGTCTTTTTTAA
This sequence comes from Cherax quadricarinatus, assembly GCF_038502225.1. Lineage (NCBI taxonomy): Eukaryota > Metazoa > Arthropoda > Malacostraca > Decapoda > Parastacidae > Cherax > Cherax quadricarinatus. The sequence goes on from NC_091318.1 coordinate 20,296,657, forward strand.
TAGAGTCGTCGAGGTGGGAAGTACAAGAGTTGTGGCATGTCTAAGAGTGTGTGGAGCTGTCTATAGCTAAAAGCTTTCCAGCTTTTCAGAGCTGGCACGCCAGGCCTGGCGCTACCAATAGAAAAGCTCTAATGCATTTTCTGGACATGGCTGGATTTTACTTATTTTTTTGGCAGAAATTTTCACACGTTGCTCATCCTTTAACCTCACTAACAAGTCCTAAGTATAAATTTTATTGGATGAGACTTACTAGAACGCTTTCGAGCGTATGAAAAACTTGCTTTCTAAGTTAGAACTCAGCTTTCATAGTGCAAGTAGGTGTTAGTGAAGTATAGAATGGGTCAAATAACTAGAGAAGTCTAAACGTTACTCGTCAGCACTTACCAGCCTGATAAGAAGATCTAAAAAATTGTATTATGAAAATAGATTACATAACATCGAAGGTGATATGAAAAAAAACCTGGAAAACTCTATCTGAAATTCTTGGAACTAAAAAGTTATCCAAAAATAAAACAATCACACTAACAAAATCAGATGAACCCCAACTCACACCTACTGAAACAGCAAACAGACTCAATGTTTTCTTCTCCACCATAGGAAAAAATCTAGCGAACAAAATACCAAGCTCAAACACCCGTCCATCAGACTACCTCATAGGTATCTACCCAAATACGCTATTCCTAGCTCCAACCAACCCACTAGAAGTCTCACTCATCATCAACACCCTTAAAAACAAGGAAGGAGACGTAAACAACTTGCCTGCTTTTATGTACAAAAAAGCTTCTCAAGTATTGTCATCAATTATTGCAACGCTCTTTAACAAATCCATTGAATCATCTACCTTCCCAACAATCCTCAAAATAGCGAGGGTCACTCCGATCCATAAAGGAGGTGACCAAGCTGACTATAATAACTATAGACCAATATCTAACTTACCACTGCTCTCTAAAATCTTTGAAAAATTAATTCATAGACGGATCTATTCCTACCTCGTCTCACACAACATATTAAACCCTTGTCATTTTGGATTCAGGAATAATAAAAGCACAAATGATGCTATCATACATATGCTAGAACTAATATATACCCCACTCGAAAAGAAAGAAGTCCCGCTGGGCATTTTCATTGATTTACGTAAAGCTTTCGATACAGTCGACCATGAACTGCTGTACTCCAAATTAACGCACTATGGTATCAGAGGCCACTCCCTCAACTACCTAAAATCATACCTTAGTAACAGAACTCAATATGTGTATGCAAATGATGCAAACTCTTCCACCCAACCAATCACAGTAGGAGTCCCACAAGGAAGCATCCTTGGACCACTCCTCTTTCTCATCTACATCAATGATCTACCGAATGCATTACAGCTATTCAAACCCATATTATTTGCAGATGACAATGCATATGTCTTTTCAAACCCAAACACAGTCATACTAGCAAATACAGTCAATGCCGAATTGCAGAAAATATCTGCCTGGATGATGACTAATAAACTTACCCTGAATACTGATAAAACCTATTTCATTCAGTTTAGAAACAAAGCTGCAAATGATCCAATTAACATAACTCTAAACGGATCATCAGTCACAAGACTTACAGAGGGGAAATTTCTAGGTATCAACCTTGACAGTAGCCATAAGTTCCAGACACACATACAACAAATCACCAAGAAAATCTCCAAGACTGTAGGCATACTATCAAAGATAAGGTACTACGTTCCACAATCAGCTCTCCTGACACTGTACCATACACTCATATACCCTTATCTTACATACGGAATTTGTGCATGGGGATCAACAACATCCAATCACCTAAAACCTCTAATAACCCAGCAAAAGGCAGCAGTAAGAATGATAACAAATTCCCACTCCCGCCAGCATACTCCACCAATTTTCAAAAGTCTGAATCTGCTCACCATTAAGAACATCCATACTTATTCATGTGCCTACTACATACACAGAACAATATACGCAAATATAAACCCTCCACTCAAACTTCTTCTCACCAACCTAAACAGGACACATGACCACAACACAAGACACAGTTCTCTTTTTGATATACCTCGTGTCCATATCACACTGTGTAAAAACTATGCACATAAAGGGCCCCAAAATATAGAATTCATTACCAGAAGATATTAAAGTAACCCAGTCTGAAAATCAATTTAAGACTCTTCTCAAAAGCCACTTAATCACCCTAGACTAAATGCTAAATACTCAGTACACGCGTACTCACCTATGTACTCCCACATCATAACTTCAACAATCACTTTGAACCTTTTATCCATTGTTGACAGGAATATAATTGAATGATTGTTTTCACAAAAAACATTTTTGAATATATTAATATATCTTTTGTCTTATACAAATTTGATTCACTTATAATTAATAATCTACTGTACAATTATGAAATAATTACTATCCTACTGTACAATTATGATATAATCCTTAGTGTTAAGTAGACTGTAAGCCAATAATGTTGGCCCATAATGCCTAGGCATAATAGAGGTTTTCTTTGCATTACAACCCACTATTGTAAATACGAAATTTCAATGTACTATTTGCAAAGACATTAAATAAATAAATAAATAAATAAATAAACAAATAAATAAGCGAGTGTTGGTGCTGTTGTATTTAAGTAATCTACAGAGGAAGTGTTGTATCCTGCATGTGTTTATTCTGTTAAGCTGAAGAGGCATCAGAAAAACATGGCGCAAGGTAGACAACGGGGCACTCGCCCTGGTAATGACCCTTGAACCTACTCCTCCAAACCCTGAACCTACCAGGGTTCCTACCACTCTGAACCCTGAACCTACCAGGGTTTCTGCCACCCTGAACCCTGATCCTACCAGGGTTTCTACCACCCTGAACCCTGAACTTACCTGGGTTCCTACCACTCTGAGCCCTGAACCTACCAGGATTCCTACCACTCTGAGCCCTAAACCTACCAGGGTTCCTACCACCTTGAACCCTGAACCTACCTGGGTTCCTACCACTCTGAGCCCTGAACCTACCAGGGTTTCTTCCACCCTGAACCCTGATCCTACCTGGGTTCCTACCACTCTGAGCCCTGAACCTACCAGGGTTCCTACCACTCTGAGCCCTGAACCTACCAGGGTTTCTACCACCTTGAACCCTGAACCTACCAGGGTTCCTATCACCTTGAACCCTGAACCTACCAGGGTTCCTACCACCCTAAAGTTACCAGGGTTCCTACCACCCTGAAACCTGACCCTACCAGGGTTCCTACCACTCTGAACCCTGAACCTACCACGGTTCCTACCACTGAACCCTGAGCCTACCAGGGTTCCTACCACCCTGAACCTACCAGGGTTCCTACATCTGAACCCTGAACCTACCAGGGTTCCTACATCTGAACCCTGAACCTACCAGGGTTCCTACATCTGAACCCTGAACCTACCAGGGTTCCTACCACCCTGAACCTACCAGGGTTCCTACCTCTGAACCCTGAACCTACCAGGGTTCCTACATCTGAACCCTGAACCTACCAGGGTTCCTACCACCCTGAACCTACCAGGGTTCCTACCTCTGAACCCTGAACCTACCAGGGTTCCTACCTCTGAACCCTGAACCTACCAGGGTTCCTACCACCCTGAACCTACCAAGGTTCCTACATCTGAACCCTGAACCTACCAGTAGGGGGTAGATGCTTTGATGCTGGTAAAGGCTCTTGATCCCAGGAATAATAATAATAATAATAATAATAATAATAATAATAATAACAATAATAATAATAATAATAATAATAATAATAATAATAATAATAATAATAATAATAATAATAATAATAATTATTATTATTATTATTATTATTATTATTATTATTATTGTCATTATTATGTATGTCATGTATATTTTTATTATTAACACATCGGCCGGTTCCCACCAAGGTAGGGTGACCCGAAATAGAAAAACTTTCATCATCATTAGGTTGCATTACACTACAGTTATAAAACTGCAACATTAACACCCCTCCTTCAGAGTGCAGACACTGTACTTCCCATCTCCAGGACTCAAGTCCGGCCTGCCGGTTTCCCTGAATCCTTTCATAAATGTTACCTTGCTCACACTCCAACAGCACGTCAAGTATTAAAAACCATTTGTCTCCATTCACTCCTATCAAATACGCTCACGCACGCTTGCTGGAAGTCCAAGCCCCTCGCACACAAAACCTCATTTACCTCCTCCCTCCAACCTTTCCTAGGCCGATCCCTACCCCGCCTTCCCTCCACTACAGATTTATACACTTTTGAAGTCATTCTGTTTTGTTCCATTCTCTCTACATGTCCAAACCACCTCAACAACCCCTCCTCAGCCCTCTGGATAATAGTTTTGGTAATCCCACACCTTCTACTAATTTCCGAACTACGAATTCTCTGCATTATATTTACACTACACATTGCCCTCAGACATGACATCTTCACTGCCTCCAGCCTTCTCCGCGTTGCAACATTCATCACCCATGCTTCACACCCATATAAGAGTGTTGGTATAACTATACTCTCATACTTTCCCCTCTTTGGTTCCACAAAGTTCTTTGTCTCCACAGACTCCTAAGTGCACCACTCACCCTTTTCCCCTTTTCCCTTTTCCTTCTCTCCCTACAATCTGATATCCAATCTTTCATCATCTAATCTTTTTATCCTCATAACCTTACTCATTCCTATATTCACTCTTAATTTTCTTCTTTTACATACCCTACCAATTTCATCCACCAACCTCTGCAACTTCTCTTCAGAATCTTCCAAAAGCACAGTGTCATCAGCAAAGAGCAACTGTGACAACCCCCACTTTGTGTCTGATTCTTTATCTTTTAACTCCACACCTCTTGCCAAGACCCTCGCATTCACTTCTCTTACAACCCCATCTATAAATATATTGAACCACGGTGACATCTCACATCCTTGTCTAAGGCCTACTTTTACTGGGAAATAATGTCCCTCTCTCCTACATACTCTAACCTGTCATGTATAGTTTGACGTATATCTTGTATGGTGTGGCGTATGCCATGTATAGTCTAACGTTCGTTATGTATAAATTCACTTCATTGATCGTTTGGTTGTTGGTTGATCATCTTCATTGATCGTTTGGTTGTTGGTTGATCATCTTCATTGATCGTTTGGTTGTTGGTTGATCATCTTCATTGATCGTTTGGTTGTTGGTTGATCATCTTCATTGATCGTTTGGTTGTAAATAAAACAATAACGTTGCTGAGTAAGTTCATTATTGGTACGACGTTTCGCTCAATAAAGAGCATTATCAAGTCATCCTACTACTATAACAAAAGTAATATTAAGATAATAAGATATAAAGATACTAAATAATAAGACATTCTTAACGACAATAAGATATTCTTAGCAATAATAAGATATTCTTAGCAATAATAAGATATTCTTAGCAATAATAAGATATTCTTAACAATAATAAGATATTCTTAGCAATAATAAGATATTCTTAATAATAAGATAGGTATATCTTATTTTTTGCATATTTTTGTTGAAAAGTAACAAACTCTTCCAGTGTTGATCTAAAGTGTTTACTTACAATGTTTTCTTACGCTGTTTACTTACACTTGTTATATATAATGTTTACTTATAATGTTTATCTAAATGTTTACCGACAAATGTTTATAGATTCGTGACTAAAAAAAATACGATTTTTTTCTCTCTTGTCTACGTACATTATGAAGGATCGTTCATGGATGGAAGGGGGTACCTTGATGATGGTGAAGGGCTCTTGAACCAAGGAAATGTAGTTAACCCCCTTCCCTCCCTCCCGTCACCTTCCTTATATGAAACCTCATTACCTCCCACTCCCCATGAGCTGCATGGCATCTAATGGGTTGAGCTACAGCTCTTGATATAATCAAGAGCTACATTTCTTGATTATGCAGCTCAGTTCTGATCTCCATCTTACAGAATGGATATAAATTCTTAAGAAAACATTCAGCCTCGAGTGACACATTAATCCATTGCATAAGAAATCTTCCCTATGAAGAGAGATTGAAATATTATACACAGTAGATAATATTAGTGTGAAGTTGTTAGTTGAGTGGCTTGGAATGTGGTTACAGAGTGAAGATTACGGATGTCTTGTCATGAGCAACGATGGGATGTGACATTTCCTCTAGTGTATGTGCGTGTGCGTGTGTGTGTGTGTGTGTGTGTGTGTGTGTGTGTGTGTGTGTGTGTGTGTGTGTGTGTGTGTGTGTGTGTATGTGCGTGTGTGTGTGTGTCTATAAATGAACATTCTAGGAAACGGCGTTCTTTTTATGTGGCTCTGTCCTTCTTTTCTTTCATTCTCCACACACTCTGGTGTGTGATTCTATCCCTGTCCAGACTGTATTTCGTATGTTACTGAGATCTTCACCTAAACTGTAGCATCAAAGATACTTATAGCCTAGCTCTAGTCTAGCACTGATAGTAAGAAACGTACAGGTTGCAATAATTCTAGCACTGACAACAAGATACTTATAGCCTAGCCTGTATTTAAGGGTGTGAAAAGATAGGAGTGTGTCAAGGGTAGAAGTGTGCAAGGGGTTAAGGATTAATGGAGATGGGAGCTGGTGCGAGTGTAAAATTGGAGTCATATTTAGTGCATTAATAAAGTTAGTTTCTGTTAAAAAGACAGAGAGTCTTCGTCAAAGGCTTACTGTGAGGAGGTCAGTTAGTCTGTGTGTGTTAGAGCGGTGCAGATGTCGGAAATGAGTCCTGCATACCGGTTGATAGACAGGACATTCTGTTAACATATTGTGAACTGAGAGCGGGACATGGAAGTCCTCGCAGAGCAGTGCTGGTCGTTTTTCCGTGTGGTATCCGTGAGTGAGTCGTGTGTGTGCGATATATAACCGTGAAAGTAGAGTTTCCTGAACCTGACAGTGGTGGGAAGAAGATGGCTACAAACCCAATCTTGCTTTGAGAGCAAATAATTTGTTGCGGTCTAACTCGGACCAACGCTATCGTTGCAGTTGTTAAGGGAGTACAGAAAAAATAGTCCTAGAAAAGAATATTCCCATGGGAAATTGATAGGCCATGAATAACTGACTTGGTGGCTGACTCTGCTTCCTCATCGCCCTGAACATCGTCGTGTCAGGAACCCAGAAAAAAAAAGCTTCTTTGTGTTTACTAGAAATACAAAGAAACCAAAGATGAATACGACAAAAATGGGATGAGGGTAGTCGAATTTCTGATTATCTTGTAATGCACTTTGAGTTTCAGAAAGAACCAGTGAGAACTGTATATAACACTGCCCTGAAAATGCTTCGCGACTATAGTAAAGGTACTTGGATTTTCCATTCTGAGAGAAGAAAAAGTTGCTTACCCTACAACACTGAGAGATTTAGAACCATCATTGTACACGTCTATATGAATAGGTTAAGACTGAAAGTGTTCAAGAGAGAGAGAGAGAGAGAGAGAGAGAGAGAGAGAGAGAGAGAGAGAGAGAGAGAGAGAGAGAGCCAGCTGCTCTAAGCTACATCAATCACCAGCTGAGAGCTATATCAGCTTGGGGAAATAGATGGCAAGTAACATTTGCACCTGAGAAAACGCAAATGATGATCGTCTCTAGGCACCATGATGGTAATGCTGGTGCAGTAGTAAGGATGAATAGGAGGATGTTGGCACCTGGAGAAGAAGTTGATATCCTTGGGGTGAAATTTGACTCCAAACTAACCATGAAGAACCATGTTGTAAATCTTGCAAACAAGGCAGCCAGGAAGCTTACAGCACTTCGCCGTATCTCGCATCTGCTTGACAGTAGGGGTTGCAAGATCCTGTACGAGGCACAAGTACGCTCACACCTTGAGTATGCTCCACTTTCTTGGTTTGCCTGCCCCCCCTCTCATCTGCGACTGCTTGACAGAGTAGAGAACAGAGCAAGACGTCTCATCTCTCGCCTGGACCCATCCTGGATAGAGCTGTCATTTCAGCAGAGCCTTCAACATAGGAGGGATGTGGGTGGCCTTACTGCTATGTATAAGGCCAATATTGTCAAAATACCACACTTGGATCCACTTCGAGGACAGCGTGAAACAAGCTTTTATGCCACAAGACGGGCAGAAAGCAGCAACTTCACTCTGGCTGTACCCTTCTCCAGAACATCACTCCATCTGAGATCATACATACCCAGGATGACTCGAGTATGGAACACATTCGTACAGCATAATGATGTCAACGAGATAAAGTCAGTTGATCAAATGAAAATGCTGGCCCACAGATGGCTCCAACTTCATCCTGTTTCCTACTTGTATGTCTCATAACAATAAAAATGCTTTCAAATGAGCTGATGTAGGTAACAGCTCTTAGCTTGCCAATAAAGTTAGGAATCCTTAACCTGTAATATAGCTGTCAATAAAGCTAGGGATCCTTAACCTTGTCAAACCCTGTGTAAAAAAAAAAAAAAAAAAAAAAAAAAAAAAAAAAAAAAAAAAAAAAAAAAAAAAAAAAAAAAAAAAAAAAAAAAAGAGCCACCTACAGGTTGACAGTCATTCTTTGCACAGGCAATAACAAAATCGTCTACATATAGAGATTACTAAATATTTGAAGGGAGAACAGAGGGAAGGTCATTAATAACGAGCAGGAAGAAGACAGAAGTAAAAACACCGTCTTGAGGAACGCCTCCAACTGCTACAAAGCTAACATGTCTGTTTCGAGATAAGCGGTCGGAGGATCGAGCCTCCACAGCAACTTGCCCTGAATAATTCACACGGGTTTAGCGCTTCATTTCAATACAATAACTTTCTGGCAAGAGTTTTGAAACTTTTCTTTGACAGCCTAAAACTTTCTATAAATATTATTGAATACTTGTTTAGACGAAACAAAAAAAAATTGTTGTATAGGCCTTTAGACGATGGAATCGTCATAAAATGGACTCGAATTATCATGAGAGATTGTCAGACATCCTAGGACTTTCTTGTCACAAATTGTTGAAGAATAAACGCTGTTCTCCATGGTTCACAGTTCTTCATACAAATGATCCGTCTTAGAGCTGCCATAAGGTGCGTTGTCATGGGGTACATTGTAATAGGGTGCGTTGCCATTGGGTGCATTGCCATAAGGTGCGTTGTCATAGGGTGCGTTGTAATAGGGTGCGTTGCCATTGGGTGCGTTGCCATTGGGTACATTGCCATTGGGTGCGTTGCCATAACCTGCTTGGATCCGAGGGTTAGCTGTGTATTGTGGGTCAACACCTGAAACATGTCGAAAATGAATAACCACATCATCATGCCACATCATCATGCCACATCATCATGTCACCTGGTCAATGCATGGCTACAGGTAACAATATGCTTATAATGACGGGGATGTGCTAAATCTGTGAGACTCACGCAGTTAGAGTTAATAAGATTTGATCCAAGGATGTGATTCCACGACATTTCTGTGACGTGGATGGAAAAAGGACACGAACTCTCTGAAAAAATTACTTCTCTCTTATTATATATTTGTATGAAGAGAAGACACTTGTCACGAGACTAAAGGAAGAAAGGTGATATCATTTACTAATGTATATAATTAATTAGGTATATGTTGATTTATATATGCACAATATAGTTTCAATATTTATATTTTATCCTAGTTTCATTTATAAACATGTGAAACCTGGTATATAAATTGTCAAGTGTAAAATATACCTTTTATTACATAAAATCATGATAAATATCTTGTATATAGTTTGTGTAAGGCTTGTGTTTTCTTGTGTCAGTGAGGCAGGGAGGATGCTTAGTAATGGAGATCATATTACAGCTTCTCTTGACTCCAGGCTCAAGAAATTTTCGGAGTTATGACTGGGGATCCTAAGTAGTGCTTTCATGTAACACTGAGTGTGCCTGGTGTTGCAGGTAGTAGGTACTGAGATATTGAGTGTGCCTGGTGTTGCGGATGGTAGGTTCTGAGACACTGAATGCGCCTGGTGTTGCAGATGGTAGGTACTGAGATACTGAGTGTGCCTGGTGTTGCGGATGGTAGGTTCTGAGACACTGAATGCGCCTGGTGTTGCAGATGGTAGGTACTGAGATACTGAGTGTGCCTGGTGTTGCAGATAGTAGGTAGTGAGACACTGAGTGTGCCTGGTGTTGCAGATAGTAGGTAGTGAGACACTGAGTGTGCCTGGTGTTGTAGATAGTAGGTACTGAGACACTGAGTGTGCCTTGTGTTGCAGATAGTAGGTACTGAGACACTGAGTGTGCCTGGTATTGCAGATGGTAGGTACTGAGGTACTGAGTGTGTCTGGTGTTGCAGATGGTACGTACTGAGATACTGTGTCTGGTGTTGCAGATGGTAGGTTCTGAGACACTGAATGCGCCTGGTGTTGCAGATGGTAGGTACTGAGATACTGAGTGTGCCTGGTGTTGCGGATGGTAGGTTCTGAGACACTAAGTGTGCCTGGTGTTGCAGATGGTAGGTACTGAGACACTGAGTGTGCCTGGTGTTGCAGATGGTAGGTACTGAGACACTGAGTGTGCCTGGTGTTCCAGATAGTAGGTACTGAGACAATGAGTGTGCCTGGTGTTGCAGATAGTATGTACTGAGACACTGAGTGTGCCTGGTGTTGCAGATGGTTGGTACTGAGATACTGAGTGTGTGGTAGGTACTGAGACACAGATGGTAGGTAGGATGGTACGTACTGAGACTGTGCCTGGTGTTGCAGATGGTAGGTACTGAGACACTGAGTGTGCCTGAGACACTGAGTGTGCAGATGGTAGGTACTGAGTACTGAGATACTGAGTGTGTCTGGTGTTGCAGATGGTAGGTACTGAGACACTGAGTGTGCCTGGTGTTGCAGATAGTAGGTACTGAGACACTGAGTGTGCCTGGTGTTGCAGATGGTAGGTACTGAGATACTGAGTGTGTCTGGTGTTGCAGATGGTAGGTACTGAGATACTGAGTGTGTCTGGTGTTGCAGATGGTAGGTACTGAGACACTGAATGTGCCTGGTGTTGCGGATGGTAGGTTCTGAGACACTGAATGCGCCTGGTGTTGCAGATGGTAGGTACTGAGATACTGAGCGTGCCTGGTGTTACGGATGGTAGGTTCTGAGACACTAAGTGTGCCTGGTGTTGCAGATGGTAGGAACTGAGACACCGAGTGTGCCTGGTGTTGCAGATGGTAGGTACTGAGACACTGAGTGTGCCTGGTGTTCCAGATAGTAGGTAATGAGACACTGAATGCGCAAGGTGTTGCAGATGGTAGGTACTGAGATACTGAGCGTGCCTGGTGTTGCGGATGGTAGGTTCTGAGACACTAAGTGTGCCTGGTGTTGCAGATGGTAGGTACTGAGACACTGACTGTGCCTGGTGTTGCAGATGGTAGGTACTGAGACACTGAGTGTGCCTGGTGTTCCAGATAGTAGGTACTGAGACACTGAGTGTGCCTTGTGTTGCAGATAGTAGGTACTGAGACACTGAGTGTGCCTGGTGTTCCAGATAGTAGGTACTGAGACACTGAGTGTGCCTGGTGTTCCAGATAGTAGGTACTGAGACACTGACTGACCCCTGTGGGACCCCGCTGGTCACAGGTGCCCACTCTGACACCTCGCCACGTACCATGACTCGCTGCTGTCTTCCTGACAAGTATTCCCTGATCCATTGTAGTGTCTTCCCTGTTATCCCTGCTTGGTCCTCCAGTTTTTGCACTAATCTCTTGTGTGGGACTGTGTCAAACGCCTTCTTGCAGTCCAAGAATATGCAATCCACCCACCCGTCTCTCTCTTGTCTTACTGCTGTCACCATGTCATAGAACTCTAGTAGGTTTGTGATACAGGATTTCCCGTCCCTGAAACCATGTTGGCTGTTGTTGATGAGATCATTCCTTTCTAGGTGTTTCACCACTCTTTTCCTGATAATCTTCTCCATGATTTTGCATACTATACATGTCAGTGACACTGGTCTGTAGTTTAGTGTTTCATGTCTGTCTCCATTTTTAAAGATTGGGACTACATTTGCTGTCTTCCATGCCTCAGGCAATCTCCCTGTTTTGATAGATGTATTGAATATTGTTGTTAGGGGTACACATAGCGCCTCTGCTCCCTCTCTCAAGACCCATGGAGAGATGCTATCTGGCCCCATTGCCTTTGAGGTATCTAGCTCACTCAGAAGCCTCTTCACTTCTTCCTCGGTTGTGTGCACTGTGTCCAGCACTTGGTGGTGTGCCCCACCTCTCCGTGTGAGGGAAAAGTTCAATAGATAGGAGTAGCGAGGGAGTATATAGTAACAATAGTTTCATTGCCGGCTACTTGTTAAGGTAGGGTAAGTCCAGCTCCCGCTATTCCCCCTCCCCCCTTTTTCCCCCTCCCCGAAAGTGATAGTTTGATTGCCGGCTGCTTGTTAAGGTAGGGTCAGTCTGGCTCCGGCTATCCCTTCCCCTCTCTCTTCCCCCCCCCCCGAAAGGTGACGTGTGGGGCTCCGGTCAAACAGTAAATCACTCAACTCACAGCTCCCAACACTACTGTAAGTACACGCCTGATCATATTTTAGTGGACTTATTGGTTGAAAGCTTCACTTTTGACCAATAATTAACTTAGTCCTTTCAGTCTTTATCTATTAAATGTTTTAATAATCACCACATCTTTTAGGTATTGTACTTATCATGGAGAGTGATTTCTTAAGCAGTGGGTAATCTGTCTCTCTTTACAGCTTGGAATGACAGAGAGGGTCACCTGCCAACCAACAAAAAGAATAGAAGGAGACGGATTAACGTCCTGAGACGTCCCATGTTCAATCTACTTACCTGTTATGTAAGCCAACACAGGACCTAACCCCTCATCATAGCAGTGGTAATGAACCTGTTTTCCTGTCATCTGAAATAATTATTCACGGCTAAACTCTGTGAAGAACGAGCCGGTGGTGGTCACCAACACCTGCTACCCCCGTCCACATCAGCAACGGCTACGATTTCAACAACACGCAATGTCACCAACACCTGACACCCCATTACCACAATATACCTATATTAGTGTTGAGTTCAAATGTAATTTTTTTCATTTAATTTTTCATTTTTCTTTCAATTAGGATACCCATTCATGTTTTATTGTTTTACATTTTCCATTTCTAAATAATAAAGTGTTTATCATTGTCTGTTATTATTTCTTTTTCTATTCATTAATTTTCCTGAGGAGGAGCCAGCCTTGGTAATACTGACTGAAGTTGTTACAGGGCTGAGTAAGCCTTCACAAGTGGCGACCTTGCCAGGATCAACTCTACTGAATCAAGATTCAATTCCATCTCGAATCTACCATTGGAACTTCAACGCCGCATACCACAGACGGTTACCACCAGCCATGAGTAATCATTCTCTATGGTAGGACTACAGTACAGGTATTTAAAAGATTTGGTGATTGTTATAGTCTCAATTTATTGTAAGTCAAGTCAGGCAGGATATAATTAATTCTGCCACTTTTTTTTCTGAGCTTGAAACACTTTGGAGGATTAGACTCTAGGGACCCGAGATTTTCCAGTGACAATTTGTTTCACTGAGCTCTTTATTTTGTCAAGGGAACTGTTGTAGGACACTCTTGATTTGTTGGTGAGAAGATTGGATGGTCAAGTGACCCCATTCTACTTACTGTTTGCTCGGAGCCGGCATAGAACCCTTCTTTTTCTTTAATACATATTGTTTAATTGAAGCAGGGATCGAGCCCTCTGGTTTATTTACAGTTTGAGCGGAGCAGGAATTGAACCCTCCGTTTTCTTTGATTCCCGTTTCATTTTTCCCCTGGTAGTTTAAGTTATTCTTGCAATAAATAAATAACAGGGAATAATTTAGAATCTTACATTAGTGCTAAGATCCAGGAAAGACTTGAAAGAGAGAGAGAGAGAGAGAGAGAGAGAGAATCGAAAGTGAAGAGAATAAGGAGAGAGAAAGAATAGAGAGAGAGAATCAAGAAAGACAGTTAGAAAGAGAAAGAGAGGATAAAAAGGAGAGAGATCGAATTGAAAGAGAAAACCAAGAGAGACAGTTAGAGAGAGAGAAGACAAAAAGGAGCGTGATAGACTTGATCGTGAGGGGAGAGCTAGAGTACATGAGGAACAAGCTAAAGTATGTGAGGAACAAGTTAAATTAAGAGAACTTGAGGAAAGAGCAAAGGATAGAGAAGTTGAGGAAAGAGCTAGAGAATGTGAGGAAAAAGCTAGAGAATGTGAGGAAAAAGCTAGAGAACTTGAGTTAATAGAGAGAGAAAAGGATCGCGAGCTTGAAAAAGCTCGCCTTGAATTAGAGAATAAAAAGTTAACTCTTACACAACAGCAATTAGAGGAATGAGTAATCGAACATCATGCAGCTAGTGCACATATTCCAACACCTAATTTACCTCCCTTCACAGAGGGTAAAGGCATTACTTCATACATCATCAGGTTTGAAAATACCGCTACCCTCTGTGAATGGCCTGCTGACACCTGGGCTACCAGGTTAGGAATGTTATTTTCTGGTACAGAAAATAACATCCATGAATGTTATTTCACCTTTTTTCATCCAGCGAGACATCTTGTTCTGAAGTACATAGACGAAGGTCAGAAGAGTAATGATGATTAATAAGGAAATCGCTTGGAACACCAACATTACGATGACGGTGGTGGTCTTGCTCAGCACACTGAACTTGTCATCACCTTCGACCTTACCAGGATCTACGACTTCTGTTGTGGCAGGCAAGTCACGGCAGGCTAGAAGAGGAGACTGAGAGGTGAATGTCTTTCGGTGTACACACACACACACACAGACACACACACACACACACAGACACACACACACACACACAGACACACAAACTCACACACAAACACACACACAAACACACACACACAAACACACACACACACACACACACACACACACACACACACACACACACAAACACACAAACACACACACAAACACACACACAAACACACACACACACACACACACACACACACACTCACACACACACACACACACAAACACACACACACACACACACACACACACACACACACACACACACACACACACACACACACACACACACACACACATATATTCTTCCCTCTTGAAACATGAAAGGAATACAGTATATAACTCAAATTATGGGTTATACAGGCTCGATAGCTATTCAATAGAGTCCAATGTACACAGTCTTAAACAACAATGTTATACAAAATCACAGGATTGTTCATTATGCCAGGTGTGTTGACGGACTGGTGACGCCCGACCAGTGTCTACGCACCAAACTTCAAACCACGTCAGTTATGATGGTTATATAACGCCTGTAGCTGTTAGTGTACCATACAGACAAAGCGCACAAGATAACGAGATAACGTAAGGAGATGTTAAAGGGTATTAGTAGAATTTAGATCATAGAAATATTATCGGAAAGGCACAGAAGATTCCAATGTTTGGCATATTAACCGACACTGAGAAAAATAGTAGACAGTATTTAGGAAGAGATGCTTTTCAGTACCTCGGTAGAACATTCGAGTACCTCAGAGCAGGACATTTAAACGGACAAAGAGCACGTTCTATCCTTTTCTTTTATTATTTAAAAAGGTCACACAGAATAATAGCAGTCCATGTCTATAGTATCCAACGAGAAACTTATTTTCTTAAACCACACGACCTGTTATAAACGATTAGAAAAAGCTTAGGGCTGGCTTTTATATCTTATAATTTTATACTTGATATTTCAGAAACCCTCCTACCCCATATGGTGAGTAGGGGGATATGGTAGGGTGGGGTTGGCACTTACTACTAACTACATTCTACGGGTAACCGTGGACGGTGATACATCCGTACTATGCTACTCTGAGAACTATCTCCCTGCTTTGGTTGCTCTCCTGCAACATTGCACAGCTCCTCATGACGCACTGAAAAGTGTGAAAGTACTTGGGCTAATGATTTCCATCCCCTTTCCCCCCGTGGCTTGTCTTGCATATATATAAATAAACCTAGAGAGTAAATGGATTTGACAGTTAAAAATAGGAAAGGAGAGTTATTAAATGGAGAGTTAGAGGTATCGGGAAGATGGAGGGAATATTTTGAGGAATTGTTAAAGGCTGATGAAGATAGGGAAGCTGTGATTTCGTGTATAGGGCAAGGAGGAATAACATCTTGTAGGAGTGAGGAAGAGACAGTTGTGAGCGTGAGGGAGAAGGTAGAATGAAAGGGGGTAAGGCAGCTGGGATTGATGGGATAAAGATAGAAATGTTAAAAGCAGGTGGGGATTTAGTTTTGGAGTGGTTGGTGCTATTATTTAATAAATGTATGGTAGAGGGTAAGGTACTTAGGGACTGGCAGAGAGCATGCATAGTTCCTGTGTATAAAGGCAAAGGGGATAAAAGAGAGGGCAAAAATTATAGGGAAATAAATCTGTTGAGTATACTTGATAAAGCGAATGGAAGAGTTATTACTGAAAGAATTAAGAGTAAGACGGACAGGAGGATAGCAGATGAACAAGAAGGCTTTAGGAAGGGTAGGGGGTGTGTAGACCAAGT
Organism: Cherax quadricarinatus; assembly: GCF_038502225.1. Classification (NCBI taxonomy): domain Eukaryota; kingdom Metazoa; phylum Arthropoda; class Malacostraca; order Decapoda; family Parastacidae; genus Cherax; species Cherax quadricarinatus. Next base: position 20,313,136 of record NC_091318.1, read on the forward strand.
GTTTACAGTGAAACATATAGGTGAACAGTACTTAGATAAGGGTAAAGAGGTTCTTGTGGCATTTATGGTTTTGGAAAAGGCATATGACAGGGTCGATAGGGGGGCAATGTGGCAGATGTTGCAGGTGTATGGTGTAGGAGGTAGGTTACTGAAAGCAGTGAAGAGTTTTTATGAGGATAGTGAGGCCCAGGGTAGAGTATGTAGACGAGAGGGGGACTATTTCCCCGTAAAAGTAGACCTTAGACAAGGATGTGTGATGTCACCGTGGTTCAATATATTTCTAGATGGGGTTGTAAGAGAAGTAAATGCGAGGGTCTTGGCAAGAGGTGTGGAGTAAAAAGATAAAGAATCATACATAAAGTGGGAGTTGTCACAGTTGCTCTTTGCTGATGACACTGTGCTTTTGGGAGATTCTGAAGAGAAGTTGCAGAGGTTGGTTGATGAATTTGGTAGGGAATGTGAAAGAAGAAAATTAAAAGTGAATATAGGAAAGAGTAAGGTGATGAGAATAACAAAAAAATTAGGTTACAAATGATTGGGTATCAGATTGGAGGGAGAGAGTATGGAGGAGACAAATGTATTCAGATATTTAGGAGTGGACGTGTCAGCAGATGGGTCTATGAAAGATGAGGTGAATCATAGAAATGATGAGGCGAAAAGGGTGAGTGGTGCACTTAGGAGTCTGTAAAGACAAAGAACTTTGTCCTTGGAAGCAAAGAGGGGAATGTATGAGAGTATAGTTGTGCCAACACTCTTGTATGGGTGTGAAGCATGGATGATGAATGTTGCAGCGAAGAGAAGATTGGAGGCAGTGAAGATGTCATGTCTGAGGGCAATGTGTAGTGTAAATATAATGCAGAGAATTCGTAGTTTGGAAATTAGGAGACGGTATGGGATGGGGTTGAGGAGGGGTTGTTGAGGTGATTCGGACATATAGAGAGAATGGAATAAAGTAGAATGACTTCGAGAGTGTATAAATCTATAGCGGAGGGAAGGCGGGGTAGGGGTCGGCCTAGAAAGGTTGGAGGGAGGGGGTAAATGAGGTTTTGTGTGCGAGGAGCTTGGACTTCCAGCAAGCATGCGTGAGCGTGTTTGATAGGAGTGAATGGAGACAAATGGTTTTTAATACTTGACGTGCTGTTGGAGTGTGAGCAAAGTAACATTTATGAAGGGATTCAGGGAAACCGGCAGGCCGGACTTGAGTCCTGGAGATGGGAAGTACAGTGCCTGCACTCTGAAGGAGGGGTGTTAATGTTGCAGTTTAAAAACTGTAGTGTAAAGCACCCTTCTGGCAAGACAGTGATGGAGTGAATGATGGTGAAAGTTTGATTTTTTTTGGGCCACCCTGCCCTGGTGGGAACTGACCGATGTGTTAATAAATAAATAAATAAATAATTAAATATACATATATATATATATATATATATATATATATATATATATATATATATATATATATATATATATATATATATACATATATATATATATATATATATATATATATGTATGTTTGTGTGTTTGTGTGTGTGTTTGTGTGTGTTTGTGTGTGTGTGTGGGTGCGTGTGTGTGTGTGTGCTCACCTATTTGTACTCACCTATTTGTGGTTGCAGGGGTCGAGTCTTAGCTCCTGGCCCCGCCTCTTCACTGGTTGCTACTAGGTCCTCTCTCTCCCTGCTCCATGAGCTTTATCAAACCTCGTCTTAAAACTGTGTATGGTTCCTGCCTCCACTACGTCACTTTCTAGGCTATTCCACTGCCTGATAACTCTATGACTAAAGAAATACTTCCTAACATCCCTTTGAATCATCTGACTCTTCAACTTCCAATTGTGACCTCTTGTTTCTGTGTCCCCTCCCTGGAACATCCTGTCTTTGTCCACCTTGTCTATTCCTTGCAATATTTTATATGTCGTTATAATGTCTCCCCTGACCCTCCTGTCCTCCAGTGTCGTCAGGCCGATTTCCTTTAACCTTTCTTCATAGGACATTTCCCTTAACTCTGGAACTAACCTTGTCGCAAACCTTTGCACTTTCTCTAGTTTCTTGACGTGCTTGATCAAGTGCGGGTTCCAAACAGGTGCTGCATACTCCAGTATGGGCCTGACGTACACGGTGTACAGTGTCTTGAACGATTCCTTACTAAGGTATCGGAATGCTGTTCTCAGGTTTGCCAGGCGCCCATATACTGCAGCAGTTATCTGGTTGATGTGTGCTTCCGGAGACATGCTCGGTGTTATACTTACACCAAGATCTTTCTCCTTGAGTGAGGTTTGCAGTCTTTGGCCACCTAACCTATACTCTGTCTGCGGTCTTCTGTGCCCTTCCCCTATCTTCATGACTTTGCATTTGGCGGGGTTAAATTCGATAAGCTAGTTTCTGGACCAGGTGTCCAGTCTGTCCAGGTCTCTTTGAAGTCCTGCCTGACCCTCATCTGATTTAATTCTCCTCATTAACTTCAAATCATCTGCGAACAGGGACACTTCTGAGTCTAACCTTTCCATCATGTCATTCACATATACTAAAACTAGCACTCGTCCTAGGACCGGCCCCTGTGGGACCCCGCTCGTCACAGGTGCCCACTGTGATACCTCATCACGTACCATGACTCGTTGTTGCCTCCCTGTCAGGTATTCTCTGATCCATTGCAGTGCCTTTCCTGTTATGTGTGCCTGATCCTCTAGCTTCTGCACTAATCTCTTGTGAGGAACTGTATCAAAGGCCTTCTTGCAGTCCAAGAAGATGCAATCAACCCACCCCTCTCTCTCGTATCTTCTGTTACTTTAACATAAAACTTCAGAAGGTTTGTGACACAGGATTTGCCTTCCATGAATCCGTGCTGGTTGGCGTTTATACTCTCGTTCCGTTCCAGGTGCTCCACCACTCTCCTCCTGATAATCTTCTCCATAACTTTGCATACTATACACGTCAGTGACACAGGTCTATAGTTTAGTGCCTCTTTTCTGTCTCCTTTTTTAAAAATGGGAACTACATTTGCCGTCTTCCATGAGTAGGTGTGTGTGTGTGTGTGTGTGTGTGTGTGTGTGTGTGTGTGTGTGTGTACTCACCTATTTGTACTCACCTATTTGTGGTTGCAGGGGTCGAGTCACAGCTCCTGGCCCCGCCTCTTCGCTGATTGCTACTAGGTCCTCTCTCTCCCTGCCCCATGAGCTCTATCATACCTCCCCTTAAAACTATGTATGGTTCCTGCCTCCACCACATCACTTTCTAGGCTATTCCATGGCCTGACTACTCTATGACTGAAGAAATACTTCCTAACATCCCTTTGATTCATCTGAGTCTTCAACTTCCAATTGTGACCTCTTGTGTCTGTGTCCCATCTCTGGAACATCCCGTCTTTGTCCACCTCGTCTATTCCGCGCAGTATTTTATATGTCGTTATCATGTCTTCCCTGACCCTCCTGGCCTCCAGTGTCGTCAGGCCGATTTCCCTCAACCTTTCTTCATAGGACAATCCCCGTAGCTCTGGGACTAGTCTTGTTGCAAACCTTTGCACTTTCTCTAATTTCTTGACGTGCTTGACTAGGTGTGGATTCCAAACTGGTGCTGCATACTCCAGTATGGGCCTGACGTAGATGGTGTACAGAGTCTTAAACGAATCCTTACTGAGGTATCGGAATGCTATCCGTAGGTTTGCCAGGCGCCCGTATGCTGCAGCAGTTATCTGATTGATGTGCGCCTCAGGAGATATGCTCGGTGTTATACTCACCCCCAGATCTTTTTCCTTTAGTGAGGTTTGCAGTCTTTGGCCATCTAAACTATATTGTGTCTGCGGTCTTCTTTGCCCTTCCCCAATCTTCATGACTTTGCATTTGGCAGGGTTAAATTCAAGGAGCCAGTTGCTGGACCAGGCTTGTAGCCTGTCCAGGTCTCTTTGTAGTCCTGCCTGATCCTCGTCCGATTCGATTCTTCTCATTAACTTCACATCGTCTGCAAACAAGGACACTTCTGAGTCTATCCCTTCCGTTATGTCGTTCACGTATACCAAGAACAGCACAGGTCCTAGGACTGACCCCTGTGGAACCCCGCTTGTCACAGGCGCCCACTCTGACACCTCGTCGCGTACCATGACTCGTTGTTGCCTCCCTGTCAGATATTCTCTGATCCATTGCAGTGCCTTTCCTGTTATGTGTGCCTGGTCCTCTAGCTTTTGCAGTAACCTCTTGTGAGGAACTGTGTCGAAAGCCTTCTTGCAGTCCAAAAATACGCAGTCGATCCACCCCTCTCTCTCTTGTCTTACTTCTGTCACCTTGTCATAAAACTCTAGTAGGTTTGTGACACAGGATTTTCCTTCCCTGAAACCGTGCTGGTTGTCAATTATACACTTGTTTCTTTCCAGGTGCCCCACCACTCTCCTCCT
>NC_091318.1:20322515-20370015 GCF_038502225.1 Cherax quadricarinatus
GTCAGGTGATCTAACTTGACTACTAATGACACAGTCGTGGTGTCAGGTGATCTAACTTGACTACTAATGACATAGTCGTGGTGTCAGGTGATCTAACTTGACTACTAATGACATAGTCGTGGTGTCAGGTGATCTAACTTGACTACTAATGACATAGTCGTGGTGTCAAGTGATCTAACTTGACTACTAATGACATAGTCGTGGTGTCAGGTGATCTAACTTGACTACTAATGACATAGTCGTGGTGTCAGGTGATCTAACTTGACTACTAATGACATAGTCGTGGTGTCAGGTGATCTAACTTGACAACTAATGACATAGTCGTGGTGTCAGGTGATCTAACTTGACTAGTAATGACATAGTCGTCGTGTCAAGTGATCTAACTTGACAACTAATGACATAGTCGTGGTGTCAAGTGATCTAACTTGACAACTAATGACATAGTCGTGGTGTCAGGTGATCTAACTTGACTAGTAATGACATAGTCGTCGTGTCAAGTGATCTAACTTGACTACTAATGACATAGTCGTGGTATCAGGTGATCTAACTTGACTACTAATGACATAGTCGTGGTGTCAAGTGATCTAACTTGACAACTAATGACATAGTCGTGGTGTCAAGTGATCTAAGTTGACTACTAATGACATAGTCGTGGTGCCAAGTGATCTAACTTGACAACTAATGACATAGTCGTGGTGCCAAGTGATCTAACTTGACAACTATTGACATAGTCGTGGTGTCAATGATCTAACTTGACAACTAATGACATAGTCGTGGTGCCAAGTGATCTAACTTGACAACTAATGACATAGTCGTGGTGTCAAGTGATCTAACTTGACAACTAATGACATAGTCGTGGTGTCAAGTGATCTAACTTGACAACTAATGACATAGTCGTGGTGTCAAGTTATCTAACTTGACTACTAATGACATAGTCGTGGTGTCAGGTGATCTAACTTGACTACTAATGACATAGTCGTGGTGTCAGATGATCTAACTTGACTACTAATGACATAGTCGTGGTGCCAAGTGATCTAACTTGACTACTAATTGCATAGTCGTGGTGTCAAGTGATCTAACTTGACTACTAATGACATAGTCGTGGTGTCAGGTGATCTAACTTGACTACTAATGACATAGTCGTGGTGTCAGGTAATCTAACTTGACAACTAATGACATAGTCGTGGTGTCAGGTGATCTAACTTGACTACTAATGACATAGTCGTGGTGTCAGGTGATCTAACTTGACAACTAATGACATAGTCGTGGTGTCAGGTGATCTAACTTGACTACTAATGACATAGTCGTGGTGTCAGGTGATCTAACTTGACTACTAATGACATAGTCGTGGTGTCAAGTGATCTAACTTGACTACTAATGACATAGTCGTGGTGTCAGGTGATCTAACTTGACTACTAATGACATAGTCGTGGTGTCAAGTGATCTAACTTGACTACTAATGACATAGTCGTGGTGTCAGGTGATCTAACTTGACTACTAATGACATAGTCGTGGTGTCAAGTGATCTAACTTGACAATTAATGACATAGTCGTGGTGTCAAGTGATCTAACTTGACAACTAATGACATAGTCGTGGTGTCAAGTGATCTAACTTGACAACTAATGACATAGTCGTGGTGTCAAGTGATCTAACTTGACAACTAATGACATAGTCGTGGTGCCAAGTGATCTAACTTGACAACTAATGACATAGTCGTGGTGTCAAGTGATCTAACTTGACTACTAATGACATAGTCGTGGTGTCAAGTGATCTAACTTGACTACTAATGACATAGTCGTGGTGTCAAGTGATCTAACTTGACTACTAATGACATAGTCGTGGTGTCAAGTGATCTAACTTGACAACTAATGACATAGTCGTGGTGTCAAGTGATCTAACTTGACAACTAATGACATAGTCGTGGTGTCAAGTGATCTAACTTGACTACTAATGACATAGTCGTGGTGCCAAGTGATCTAACTTGACTACTAATGACATAGTCGTGGTGTCAAGTGATCTAACTTGACAACTAATGACATAGTCGTGGTGTCAAGTGATCTAACTTGACAACTAATGACATAGTCGTGGTGTTAAGTGATCTAACTTGACAACTAATGACATAGTCGTGGTGTCAAGTGATCTAACTTGACTACTAATGACATAGTCGTGGTACCAAGTGATCTAACTTGACTACTAATGACATAGTCGTGGTACCAAGTGATCTAACTTGACTACTAATGACATAGTCGTGGTGTCAAGTGATCTAACTTGACAACTAATGACATCGTCGTGGTGTCAAGTGATCTAACTTGACAACTAATGACATAGTCGTGGTGTCAAGTGATCTAACTTGACAACTAATGACATAGTCGTGGTGTCAAGTTATCTAACTTGACTACTAATGACATAGTCGTGGTGTCAGGTGATCTAACTTGACTACTAATGACATAGTCGTGGTGCCAAGACTACTAATGACATAGTCGTGGTGCCAAGTGATCTAACTTGACTACTAATGGCATAGTCGTGGTGTCAAGTGATCTAACTTGACTACTAATGACATAGTCGTGGTGTCAGGTGATCTAACTTGACTACTAATGACATAGTCGTGGTGTCAGGTAATCTAACTTGACAACTAATGACATAGTCGTGGTGTCAGGTGATCTAACTTGACTACTAATGACATAGTCGTGGTGTCAGGTGATCTAACTTGACTACTAATGACATAGTCGTGGTGTCAGGTGATCTAACTTGACTACTAATGACATTGTCGTGGTGTCAGGTGATCTAACTTGACTACTAATGACATAGTCGTGGTGTCAGGTGATCTAACTTGACTACTAATGACATAGTCGTGGTGTCAGGTGATCTAACTTGACTACTAATGACATAGTCGTGGTGTCAAGTGATCTAACTTGACTACTAATGACATAGTCGTGGTGTCAAGTGATCTAACTTGACAACTAATGACATAGTCGTGGTGTCAAGTGATCTAACTTGACAATTAATGACATAGTCGTGGTGTCAAGTGATCTAACTTGACAACTAATGACATAGTCGTGGTGTCAAGTGATCTAACTTGACTACTAATGACATAGTCGTGGTGCCAAGTGATCTAACTTGACAACTAATGACATAGTCGTGGTGCCAAGTGATCTAACTTGACAACTAATGACATAGTCGTGGTGTCAAGTGATCTAACTTCACCACATAGTCGTGGTGTCATGATCTATAGTCGTGGTGTCAAGTGATCTAACCTGACAACTAATGACATAGTCGTGGTGTCAAGTGATCTAACTTGACTACTAATGACATAGTCATGGTGTCAAGTGATCTAACTTGACAACTAATGGCATAGTCGTGGTGTCAAGTGATCTAACTTGACAACTAATGACATAGTCGTGGTGTCAAGTGATCTAACTTGACAACTAATGACATAGTCGTGGTGTCAAGTGATCTAACTTGACAACTAATGACATAGGCGTGGTGTCAAGCGATCTAACTTGACTACTAATGACATAGTCGTGGTGTCAGGTGATCTAACTTGACTACTAATGACATAGTCGTGGTGTCAGGTGATCTAACTTGACTACTAATGACATAGTCGTGGTGTCAAGTGATCTAACTTGACCACTAATGACATAGTCGTGGTGTCAAGTGATCTAACTTGACTACTAATGACAAAGTCGTGGTGCCAAGTGATCTAACTTGACTACTAATGACATAGTCGTGGTGTCAGGTGATCTAACTTGACTACTAATGACATAGTCGTGGTGTCAGGTGATCTAACTTGACTACTAATGACATAGTCGTGGTGTCAAGTGATCTAACTTGACTACTAATGACATAGTCGTGGTGTCAGGTGATCTAACTTGACTACTAATGACATTGTCGTGGTGTCAGGTGATCTAACTTGACTACTAATGACATAGTCGTGGTGTCAGGTGATCTAACTTGACTATTAATGACATAGTCGTGGTGTCAAGTGATCTAACTTGACTACTAATGACATTGTCGTGGTGTCAGGTGATCTAACTTGACTACTAATGACATAGTCGTGGTGTCAGGTGATCTAACTTGACTATTAATGACATAGTCGTGGTGTCAGGTGATCTAACTTGACTATTAATGACATAGTCGTGGTGCCAAGTGATCTAACTTGGCTACTAATGACTGGCGTTCTCAACCTCAGGAGATTTTATTATTATTATAAAACTTATTCTTATTATTCTTATTATTATTATTATTATTATTATTATTATTATTAATATTGTTATTATCGGTGTATGTGTGTTGAGGCTCGAACTTCCGTTGTTAATATCGAGACAGTAACTTGACACAGGATGTATTTATGAGTAGGTGTGGTGGTATAGGAACTGTAACGTCACCGTACACTGACCTTGTGGTGGTGTACTAACTTGTTGAGGGGTAGTAACTGTTACGTCATTGAATACTGACATGGGGTAGGGTAGTAACTGTTACGTCACTGAATACTGACATGAGGTAGGGTAGTAACTGTTACGTCACTGAATACTGACATGAGGTAGGGTAGTAACTGTTACGTCATTGAATACTGACATGAGGTAGGGTAGTAACTGTTACGTCACTGAATACTGACATGGGGTAGGGTAGTAACTGTTACGTCACGGTGTACTGACCTTGTTGTTGGGTAGTAACTGTTACGTCACGGTATGCTGACGTTGTGGTGAGGTTGTAACCTGTGGTGGGGCTGTTACTTGTCGTGGGGTTGTAACTTGTGGTGGGGTTGTAACTTGTGGTGGGGTTGTAACTTGTGGTGGGGTTGTAACTTGTGGTGGGGTTGTAACCTGTGGTGGGGTTGTAACTGTTACGTCACTGTATACTGACATGTGATGGGGTAGTAACTGTTACGTCACGGTATGCTGACCTTGAGGTGGGGTTGTAACTTGTGGTGGGGTTGTAACTTGTGGTGGGGTTGTAACTTGTGGTGGGGTTGTAACTTGTGGTGGGGTTGTAATTAGTGGTGGGGTTGTAACCTGTGGTGGGGTTGTAACTCGTGGTGCAGTTGTAACTTGTGGTGGAGTTGTAACTTGTGGCGGGGTTATAACTTGTGGTGGGGTTGAAACTTGTGGTGGAGTTGTAACTTGTGTTGGAGTTGTAACTTGTGGTGAAGTTGTAACTTGTGGTGGGGTTGTAACTTGTGGTGGGGTTTTAACTTGTGGTGGAGTTGTAACTTGTGATGGGGTTGTAACTTGTGGAGGGGTTGTAACTTGTGGTGGGGTTGTAACTTGTGGTGGGGTTGTAACTTGTGGTGGGGTTGTAACTTGTGGTGGGGTTGTAACTTGTGGTGGGGTTGTAACTTGTGGTGGGGTTGTAACCTGTGGTGGGGTTGTAACTGTTACGTCACTGTATACTGACATGTGATGGGGTAGTAACTGTTACGTCACGGTATGCTGACCTTGAGGTGGGGTTGTAACTTGTGGTGGGGTTGTAACTTGTGGTGGGGTTGTAACTTGTGGTGGGGTTGTAACTTGTGGTGGGGTTGTAATTAGTGGTGGGGTTGTAACCTGTGGTGGGGTTGTAACTCGTGGTGCAGTTGTAACTTGTGGTGGAGTTGTAACTTGTGGCGGGGTTATAACTTGTGGTGGGGTTGAAACTTGTGGTGGAGTTGTAACTTGTGTTGGAGTTGTAACTTGTGGTGAAGTTGTAACTTGTGGTGGAGTTGTAACTTGTGGCGGGGTTATTACTTGTGGTGGGGTTGTAACTTGTGGTGGGGTTGTAACTTGTGGTGGAGTTGTAACTTGTGGTAGGGTTGTAAATTGTGGTGGGATTGTAACTCGTGGTGGGGTTGTAACTTGTGGTGGGGTTGTAACTTGTCGTGGGGTTGTAACTTGTGGTGGGGTTGTAACTTGTGGTGGGGTTGTAACTTGTGGTGGGGTTTTAACTTGTGGTGGAGTTGTAACTTGTGATGGGGTTGTAACTTGTGGAGGGTTTGTAACTTGTGCTGGGGTTGTAACTTGTGGTGGGGTTGTAACTTGTGGTGGGGTTGTAACTTGTGGTGGGGTTGTAACTTGTGGTGGGGTTGTAACTTGTGGTGGGGTTGTAACTTGTGGTGGGGTTGTAACTTGTGGTGGGGTTGTAACTTGTGATGGGGTTGTAACTTGTGGAGGGGTTGTAACTTGTGGTGGGGTTGTAACTTGTGGTGGGGTTGTAACTTGTGGTGGGGTTGTAACTTGTGGTGGGGTTGTAAGTATTACGTCAAGTTATACTGACCTTGTGGTGGGGTTGTAACTTGTGGGGGTTGTAACTTGTTGTGGGGTTGTAACTTGTGGTAGGGTTGTAACTTATGGTGAGGTTGTAATTGTTACATCACGTTATACTGACCTTGTGGTGAGGTTGTAACTTGTGGTGAGGTTGTAACTTGTGGTGGGGTTGTAACTTGTGGTAGGGTTGTAACTTGTGGTGGGGTTGTAATTGTTACGTCACGTTATACTGACCTTGTGGTGGGGTTGTAACTTGTGGTGGGGTTGCAACTTGTGGTGGGGTTGTAACTTGTGGTGGGGTTGTAACTTGTGGTGGGGTTGTAACTTGTGGTGGAGTTGTAACTTATGGTGAGGTTATAATTGTTACATCACGTTATACTGACCTTGTGGTGAGGTTGTAACTTGTGGTGAGGTTGTAACTTGTGGTGGGGTTGTAACTTGTGGTGGGGTTGTAACTTGTGGTGGGGTTGTAACTTGTGGTGGAGTTGTAACTTATGGTGAGGTTATAATTGTTACATCACGTTATACTGACCTTGTGGTGAGGTTGTAACTTGTGGTGGGGTTGTAACTTGTGGTGGGGTTGTAATATGTTATGGGGTTGTAACTTGTGGTGGAGTTGTAACTTATGGTGAGGTTATAATTGTTACATCACGTTATACTGACCTTGTGGTGAGGTTGTAACTTGTGGTGGGGTTGTAACTTGTGGTGGGGTTGTAACACACACCATAATGTTATATTCCCTACTATTCGTCACAGATAATTTGGTAACATCATCTTGCGTGTACTCAAGTCTTCTCTGCGTCCCACATCCACATACAGTTTCCAACACTGCATTTTTTACTCCCTGTAAAATAATTAATAATTTAAAATGAATTGGGAACATCTCGCCTCTTTTCTGTAAGATTCCATCAGTAATAACATCCACAACTTAGAAATACACTGTAAGTATATTCTCTATCCTGTGATATTAATGGTTTTAAAAGCCGTTAAGTTGAAGAATGAGACACCTGAGAAACATTTGGGAATCTTTACTGAGTAAATGTTTTTTTCCAGCGAGTGGCTTCTTCAGTCCAATACAAAGAAGAATGGTGAAAGAAGTGGATGAAGGAGTTTGAGGTGATCAGTCCCTCAGTTTGGAGTCAATGTGTTCAGTCCATTAGTCTTCAAGATTAATGGACCATTACTGTTTTTGGCTTATATAACTGATATACCAAATGGAATTGAGTCAGATAAATCTCTATTAACTGTTGGTGTAAAATAACGAAGAGAATAAGCACAGACGATGACAGGAAAAGACTTCAAATGGATGTAGACAAATTCAACCCCAGTATATGCAGGGCCATTAGGATTGAGGAAGGAGCAAAAAGACTACAAGGGGGGGGGGGGGTATAAACTAGGGGGACAGATGCTGCAGACTTCACTCAAAGAGACAGACCTCAGGGTTAGCATAGAGCCCAGCATATCTCCAGAGGCTTACATCAGCTGAATAATCTGTGCAGCCAATGCTCGGCTAGCAAATCTAAGAGTAGCCTTCAGGAAACTTAACAGTCATTCAGGCTCTTTTAGCCTTCAGGAAACTTAACAAAGAGTCATTCCAGGCTCTTTATAAAACATACGTTAAAACCATCTTAGAGAATGGAGCACCAGTATGGAACCCGCACCTGAAAAAGCATGTTAGGAAACTGAAGAAAGTGCAGAATTATGCAAAAAAGATAAGACATGAGCTACGAGGAGAGGCTACTGGAAGCGGATCTAATAACACCAGAGGACAGAAGAACCAGGAAGACATAATAACAACATACAAAATACTCATGGGAATCGAAAAGGAGGTGAGAAACGGGAACTCGAGTCCTTTGGAAATTAGTCGCAAACCACAGAGCGGAGGAGGCTCTAACCTATGGAAGGTGAGTCACAGATGAGCCACAGGAAGTATTTCTTCAGTCTCAGAGTGGATGAGAAGTGGAATGATCTTGGGGAGGAAGGGTGGAGAGAGACTCCATACACAGTTTTAAGAGCAAGTACTATAGCTCCCACGAGGCTAAGAGGAAGTAAATCTGGAGAGTGGCTAGTTAAGAGGCGGGGCCAGGAGCTGAGAAATGACCCCTATAAACATAAACAGTTGAGCACATACACACACACATGCACACACACACACACACACACACGCACAGGAGCTAGGACTCGACCCATGCAACCTCAACTAGGTGAGTACACACACACACACACACACACACACACACACACACACACACACACACAGACACATACACACACACACACACACACACACACACACACACACACACACACACACACACACACACACACACACACACACACACACACACACAGAAGAACCTCAACCATGACAACCCCAGTGCAACCAAACAATCTAATCTAAAACCCACACACCGTAGCCACTGTCCCCAACCTCATCACAAACTCCACCCCTACAGCAACCTCCCATAGTTCCCTGCCAGGTCTCCCGCTCCCAACACCAACGTTCTCCCTAGACAACAATTTTAGATAAGAAGCTGAAAGCTTGGTATACGAATGAGGATGGAATAACAAATAATTATGAGGAGTGGTATGAAAGAATCAAGGAGATCATAGCACTCACAGAAACAAAACTCACCGGGATGATAACAGACGCAGTCTTCCCACCCGGATATCAGATCCTGAGGAAAGGTGGAGGGAGCAGAGGGGAAGGAGGATTTGCACTGCTCATTAAAAACCGATGGGGATTTGAGAAAATGGAAGGAATGGACGAAATGGGCGAAAGGGACTACATAGTAGTCCCTAGTCTGGGGGACATAAGGTAGTCATTGCAGTGATGTACAACCTGTCACAAAACTGCACGGGGCCAAGAGAAGAACACGAAGAGAGCAACAGAGCAATGGTGGACACACTTGCTGAGGTGGTCAGAAAAGCTCACATGGGGGGAGTAAAGTTACTGGTTATGGGTGATTTCAATCACAAGGACTGGGAAAACCTGGAGCCACATTGGGGTCCTGAAACATGGAGAGCCATGATGATGGATGTAATACTGGAAAACCTTATGCATCAACATGTTAGGGACACTACCAGAGAAAGGTGAGGCTGAACCAGCAAGACTGAACCTCGTATTCACCCTGAGTAACTCGGATATCGAGGACATCACGTATGAAAGGCCCCTCGGAGCTAGCAATCATGTAGTTCTGAGCATTGAATAGAAAGTAGAGTTACAAGTGGAGAGGGTAACAGGAGTAGGATGAGAAAAGCCAAAGTACAAAAGGGGGGACTATACAAGCATGAGAAACTTTCTGCAAGAGGTTCAGTGGGAAAGAGAACTGGTAGGAAAATCAGTAAACGAAATGATGGACTATGTGACAACAAAATGCAAGGAGGCAGAGGAAAGGTTTCTTCCTAAGGGCAACAGAAATAATGGGAAGAGAAGATCAAGCCCTTGGTTTACCCAAAGGTGTAAGGAGGCAAAACCTAAGTGTGCTAGAGGATGGAAAAAGTACAGAAAACAAAGGACTCAGGAAAATAAAGAGATTAGTCAGAGAGCCAGAAACGAGTATGCACAGATAAGGAGGGAGGCCCATCAATAGTTCAAAAACGACATAGCATCGAAAGTCAAGTCTGACCCGAAGCTGTTGTATAGCCACATCAGGAGGAAGACAGCAGTTAAGGACCAGGTAATTAGACTGAGGAAAGAAGGTGGGGAGCTCACAAGAAACGACCAAGAAGTATGTGAGAAACTCACATGAGATTTAAAGACGTATTTACAGTGGAGACAGTAAGAACTCCGGGAAGTCAGAATAGAGGGGTACACCAACAAAGAATATGCCATCAAGTGCTGGATGAAATACACACATCCGAGGAGGAGGTGAAGCAGCTGTTAAATGAACTTAATACTTCAAAGGCAGTGGGGCTGTACAATAGCAGAGACACTGTGTGTCACTAACAACATTTTTCGACACATCCATAGAAACTGGGCAACTACCTGAGGTATGGAAGACGGCAAATGTAGTTCCCATTTTTAAGAAAGAAGACAGACACAAGATACTGAACTACAGACCAGTGTCACTGACGTGTATAGAATGCAAAGTCAAGGAGGAGATTATCAGGAGAGTGGTGGAGCACTTAGAAAGGAACAAGCTTATAAATGACAACCAGTGCAGATTCAGGGAAGGAAAATCCTGTTTTACAAATCTACTGGAGATTTTTGACAAGGTAGCGGAAGTAAGACACGAGAGAGACAGGTGAGTAGATTGCATTTTCTTGGAGTGCAAGAAGGCCTTCGACACAGTTCCTCACAAGAGGTAAGTGTAAAAGCTACAGGATCAAGCAAACATAACACGAAAGGCACTGCAATGGTTCAGAGAATACCTGACAGGGAGAAAACAACGAGTCATGGTACGTGACGAGGTATCAGATACACACACACACACACACACACACACACACACACACACACACACACACACACACACACACACACACACACACACACACACACACACACACACACACACACACACACACATTGGGGACATCACTTACGAGAGGCCCCTTGGAGCTAGCGATCACGTGGTTCTGAGTTTTGACTATATAGTAGAGTTACAAGTGGAGAAGGTAACAGGAACTGAAGGGGACAGGCCAAACTATAAAAGGGGGGACTACACAGGTATGAGAAACTTCCTGCAGGAGGTTCAGTGGGACAGAGAAATGGTAGGAAAATCAGTAAACGAGATGATGGAATATGTGGCAACAAAGTGCAAGGAGGCAGAGGAAAGTTTTGTTCCCAAGGGAAACAGAAATAATAGGAAGACCAAAACGAGTCCTTGGTTTACCCGAAGGTGTAGGGAGGCAAAAACTAAGTGCAACAGAGAATGGAAAAGGTACAGGAGGCATAGGACCCAGGAAAACAAGGAGATTAGTAGAAGAGCCAGAAACGAGTATGCACAGATAAGGAGGGAGGCCCAGCGACAGTATGAAAACGACATAGCATCGAAAGTCAAATCTGACCCGAAACTGCTGTATAGCCACATTAGGAGGAAGACAACAGTCAAGGACCAGGTGATAAGGCTGAGGAAAGAAGGTGGAGAACTCACAAGAAACGATCAAGAGGTATGTGAGGAGCTCAACACGAGATTTAAGGAAGTATTTACAGTAGAGACAGGAAGGACTCTGGGGGGACAGACCAGATGGGGACACCAGCAAGGAATACACCAACAAGTGTTGGACGACATACATACAGATGAGGAGGAGGTGAAGAAACTGCTAAGGGACATCGATACCTCAAAGGCAATGGGACATGACAACATCTCCCCGTGGGTCCTTAGAGAGGGAGCAGATATGTTGTGCGTGCCACTTACCACAATCTTCAACACGTCCCTGGAAACTGGGCAACTGCCTGAGGTATGGAAGACGGCAAATGTAGTTCCCATTTTTAAAAAAGGAGACAGAAAAGAGGCACTAAACTATAGACCTGTGTCATTGACGTGTAAAGTATGCAAAATTATGGAGAAGATTATCAGGAGGAGAGTGGTGGAGCACCTGGAACGGAACAAGAGTATAAATGCCAACCAGCACGGATTCACGGAAGGCAAATCCTGTGTCACAAACCTTCTGGAGTTTTATGATAAAATAACAGAAGTAAGACACGAGAGAGAGGGGTGGGTTGATTGCATCTTCTTGGACTGCAAGAAGGCCTTTGACACAGTTCCTCACAAGAGATTAGTGCAGAAGCTAGAGCATCAGGTGCATATAACAGGAAGGGCACTGCAATGGATTAGAGAATACCTGACAGGGAGGCAACAACGAGTCATGGTACGTAATGATGTATCACAGTGGGCACCTGTGACGAGCGGGGTCCCACAGGGGTCGGTCCTAGGACCAGTGCTATTTTTGGTATATGTGAACGACATGACGGAAGGGTTAGACTCAGAAGTGTCCTTGTTTGCAGATGATGTGAAGTTAATGAGGAGAATTAAATCTGATGAGGACCAGGCAGGACTTCAAAGAGACCTGGACAGACTGGACACCTGGTCCAGCAAATGGCTTCTCGAATTTAATCCTGCCAAATGCAAAGTCATGAAGATAGGGGAAGGGCACAGAAGACCACAGACAGAGTATAGGCTAGGTGGCCAAAGACTGCAAACCTCACTCAAGGAGAAAGATCTTGGGGTGAGTATAACACCGAGCATGTCTCCGGAAGCACACATCAATCAGATAACTGCTGCAGCATATGGGCGCCTGGCAAACCTGAGAACAGCATTCCGATACCTTAGTAAGGAATCATTCAAGACACTGTACACCGTGTATGTCAGGCCCATACTGGAGTATGCAGCACCTGTTTGGAACCCACACTTGATAAAGCACGTCAAGAAACTAGAGAAAGTACAAAGGTTTGCGACAAGGTTAGTTCCAGAGCTAAGGGGAATGTCCTATGAAGAAAGATTAAGGGAAATCGGCCTGACGACACTGGAGGACAGGAGGGTCAGGGGAGACATGATAACGACATATAAAATACTGCGTGGAATAGACAAGGTGGAGAAAGACAGGATGTTCCAGGGAGGGGACACAGAAACAAGAGGCCACAATTGGAAGTTGAAGACACAAGTGAGTCAGAGAGATAGTAGGAAGTATTTCTTCAGTCATAGAGTTGTAAGGCAGTGGAATAGCCTAGAAAATGACGTAGTGGAGGCAGGAACCATACACAGTTTTAAGACGAGGTTTGATAAAGCTCATGGAGCAGGGAGAGAGAGGGCCCAGTAGCAACCGGTGAAGAGGCGGGGCCAGGAGCTAAGACTCGACCCCTGCAACCACAAATAGGTGAGTACAAATAGGTGAGTACACACACACACACACACACACTGTTAAGGGACATTGATACCTCAAAGGCAATGGAACCGGACAACATCTCCCCGTGGGTCCTTAGAGAGGGAGCGCATATGCTGTGTGTGCCACTTACCACAATCTTCAACACATCCCTGGAAACTGGGCAACTACCTGAGGTATGGAAGACGGCAAATGTAGTTCCCATTTTTAAAAAAGGAGACAGAAAAGAGGCACTAAACTATAGACCTGTGTCACTGACGTGAATAGTATGCAAAGTTATTGAGAAGATTATCAGGAGGAGAGTGGTGGAGCACCTGGAACGGAACAAGAGTATAAACGCCAACCAGCACGGATTCATGGAAGGCAAATCCTGTGTCACAAACCTTCTGGAGTTTTATGACACGAGAGAGAGGGGTAGGTTGATTGCATTTTCTTGGACTGCAAGAAGGCCTTTGACACAGTTCCTCACAAGAGATAAGTGCAGAAGCTTGAGAATCAGGCACGTATAACAGGAAGGGCACTGCAGTGGATCAGAGAATAACTGACAGGGAGGCAACAACGAGTCATGGTACGTGATGAGGTATCACAGTGGGCACTTGTGACAAGCGGGGTCGCACAGGGGTTGGTCCTAGGACCAGTGCTATTTTTGGTATATGTGAATGACATGATGGAAGGGATAGACTCAGAAGTGTCCCTGTTCGCAGACGATTTGAAGTTAATGAAGAGAATTAAATCAGATGAGGATCAGGCAGGACTTCAAAGAGACCTGGACAGGCTGGACACCTGGTCCAGCAACTGACTTCTCGAATTTAACCCTGCCAAATGCAGAGTCATGAAGATTGGGGAAGGGCACAAGAAGACGCAGACGGAGTGTAGGCTAGGTGGCCAACGACTGCAAACCTCGTTCAAGGAGAAAGATCTTGGGGTGTGTATAACACCGAGCACGTCTCCGGAAACACACGCCAATCAGATAACAGCTGCAGCACATGGGCACCTGGCAAACCTGAGAACAGCGTTCCGATACCTTAGTTAGGAATCGTTCAAGACACTGTACACCGTGTACGTCAGACCCATACTGGAGTATGCAGCACCAGTTTGGAACCCACACTTGATCAAGCACGTCAAGAAAAAAGAGAAAGTGCAAAGGTTTGCGACAAGGTTAGTTCCAGAGCTAAGGGGAATGTCCTATGAAGAAAGGTTAAGGGAAATCGGCCTGACGACACTGGAGGACTGGAGGGTTAGGGGAGACATGATAACAACATACAAAATATTGCGTGGAATAGACAAGGTGGACAGAGACAGGATGTTCCAAAGAGGGGACACAGAAATAATGGGTCACAATTGGAAGTTGAAGACCCAGATGAGTCAAAGGATGTTAGGAAGTATTTCTTCAGTCATAGAGTTGTCAGGCAGTGGAATAGCCTAGCAAATGAAGTGGCGGAGGCAGGAACCATACATAGCTTTAAGATGAGGTATGATAAAGCTCATGGAGCGGGGAAAGAGAGGACCTAGTACAACTCGGTGAAGAGGCGGGGCCAGGAGCTGAGTCACGACACCTGAAACCAAAATTAGATGAGTACAATTTGGTGAGTACAAACACACACACACATGCACATGCACATATGTGTGTGTGTGTGTGTGTGTGTGTGTGTGTACTCACCTAATTGTGGTTGCAGGGGTCGAGACTCAGCTCCTGGCCCCGCCTCTTCACTGATCGCTACTAGGTCCTGTCTCTCTCTCTACTTCCTGAGCTGTATCATACCTCTTCTTAAAACTATGTATGGTTCCTGCCTTCACTACTTCACTTGCTAGGCTATTCCACTTGCTGACAACTCTATGACTGAAGAAATACTTCCTAACGTCCCTGTGACTCGTCTGAGTCTTCAGCTTCCAGTTGTGACCCCTTGTCCCTGTGTCCCCTCTCTGGAACATCCTATCTCTGTCCACCTTGTCTATTCCCCGCAGTATCTTGTATGTCGTTATCATGTCTCCCCTGACCCTTCTGTCCTCCAGTGTCGTCAGTCCGATTTCCCTTAACCTTTCCTCGTACGACATTCCCTTGAGCTCTGGGACTAGCCTTGTTGCAAACCTTTGTATTTTCTCTAACTTCTTGACGTGCTTGACCAAGTGTGGGTTCCAGACTGGTGCTGCATACTCCAGTATGGGCCTAACATACACAGTGTACAGTGTCTTGAACGATTCCTTATTAAGGTATCGGAACGCTATTCTCAGGTTTGCCAGGCGCCAGTATGCTGCAGCGGTTATTTGGTTGATGTGTGCTTCCGGTGATGTGCTCGGTGTTATGGTCACCCCAAGGTCTTTCTCCCTGAGTGAGGTCTGTAGTCTTTTGTCCACCTAGCCTATACTCTGTCCACGGTCTTCTTTGCCCCTCCCCAATCTTCATGACTTTGCATTTGGCTGGGTTGAATTCGAGAAGCCAGTTACTGGACCACATGTCCAGCCTGTCCAGGTCTCTTTGCAGTCCTGCCTCATCCTCGTCCGATTTAATTCTTCTCATCAACTTCACATCATCTGCGAACAGGGACACTTCAGAGTCTATTCATTCAATCATATCGTTCACATATATCAAAAATAGCACTGATCCTAGAACTGACCCCTGTGGGACCCCGCTCGTAACAGGCGCCCATTGTGATATCTCTTCACGTACCATGACTCGTTGCTGCCTCCCTGTCAGGTATTCCCTGATCCATTGCAGTGCCCTCCCTTTTAAATGCGCCTGATCCTCCAGCTTCTGCACTAATCTCTTGTGGGGAACTGTGTCGAAGGCCTTCCTGCAGTTTAGGAAAACGCAATCTACCCACCCCTCTCTCTCGTGTCTTACTTCTGTTACCTTGTCATAAAACTCCAGAAGGTTTGTGATACAAGATTTGCCTTCCATGAACCCATGCTTTTTTTTCATTTATAATCTTGTTCCTTTCCAGGTGTTCGACCACTCTCCTCCTGATAATCTCCTCCATGACTTTGCACACAATACATGTCAGAGACACAGGTCTGTAGTTTAGCGCCTCGTTTCTGTTTCCTTTCTTAAATATGGGGACTACATTAGCTGTCTTCCATTTCTCAGGTAGTTGCCCAGTTTCAAGGGATGTGTTGAAGATTGTGGTTAGAGGCACGCACAGCATCTCTGCTCCTTCTCTAAGGACCCATGGGGAGATGTTGTCCGGTCCCATCGCCTTTGAGGTGTCAAGGTCACTTAGGAGCTTCTTCACCTCCTCCTCAGTTGTTCGTATGTCATCCAACACTTGTTGGTATATTCCCTCTTGATGTTCCCTTCTGTTCTGTCTTCCCACAGCCCTTCCTGTCTCTACTGTAAAAACTTCCTTAAATCTCCTGTTCAGCTCCTCACATACCTCCTGATCATTTCTTGTGAGTTCTCCACCTTCTGTCCTTAATCTGATCACCTGTTCTTTGACTGTTGTCTTCCTCCTGATGTGGCTATACAACAGTTTCGGGTCAGTCTTGATTTCTCGATGCTATGTCATTTTCATACTGTCGCTGGGCCTCCCTCCTTACCTGTGCGTACTCATTCCTGGCTCTTCGACTGATCTCCCTATTTTCCTGTGTTCTCTGCCTTCTGTACTTTTTCCATTCTCTATTGCACTTTGTTGTGTGTGTGTGTGTGTGTGTGTGTGTGTGTGTGTGTGTGTGTGTGTGTGTGTGTGTGTGTGTGTGTGTGTGTGTGTGTGCGTGTGTGTGTGTGTGTGTGTGTGTGTGTGTGTGTGTGTGTGTGTGTGTGTGTGTGTGTGTGTGTTTGTGTGTGTGTTTGCGTGTGTGTGTGTGTGTGTGTGTGTGTGTGTGTGTGTGTGTGTGTGTGTGTGTGTGTGTGTGTGTGTGTGTGTGTGTGTGTGTGTGTGTGTGTGTGTGTGTGTGTGTGTGTGTGTGTGTGTGTATGCACATGCATATACTGTGTTAGTACAAAGTATGTACTAACACTACAAGGTGTATACTAACTCAGTACATTGTGTATACTAACACAGTACAAGGTTTGTACTAACACAGTACTTGGTGTATACTAACACAGTACTTGGTGTATACTAACACAGTACAAGGTGTATACTAACACAGTACATGGTGTGTACTAACACAGTACTTGGTGTATACTAACACAGTACTTGGTATATACTAACACAGTACAAGGTGTATACTAACACAGTACATGGTGTGTACTAACACAGTATATGGTGTATACTAACACAGTACATGGTGTATACTAACACAGTACATGGTGTATACTAACACAGTACATGGTATATACTAACACAGTACAAGGTGTATACTAACACAGTACATGGTGTGTACTAACACAGTGCTTGGTGTATACTAACACAGTACTTGGTGTATACTAACATAGTACATGGTGTATACTAACACAGTACATGGTGTATACTAACACAGTACTTGGTGTATACTAACACAGTACATGGTGTATACTAACACAGTACATGGTAATTACTAACACATTACAAGGTGTATATTAACACAGTTCAAGGTGTATACTAACACAGTACATGGTGTATACTAACACAGTACATGGTGTATACTAACACAGTACATGGTGTATACTAACACAGTACATTGTGTATACTAACACAATACATCGTGTATACTAACACAGTACATGGTGTATACTAACACAGTACATGGTGTATACTAACGCAGTACATGGTGTATACTCACACAGTACATGGTGTATACTAACGCAGTACATGGTGTATACTAACACAATACATCGTGTATACTAACACAGTACATGGTGTATACTAACGCAGTACATGGTGTATACTAACACAATACATCGTGTATACTAACACAGTACATGGTGTATACTAACACAATACATCGTGTATACTAACACAGTACATGGTGTATACTAACACAGTACATGGTGTATACTAACGCAGTACATGGTGTATACTAACACAATACATCGTGTATACTAACACAGTACATGGTGTATACTAACACAATACATCGTGTATACTAACACAGTACATGGTGTATACTAACGCAGTACATGGTGTATACTATCACAGTACATGGTGTATACTAACGCAGTACATGGTGTATACTATCACAGTACATGGTGTATACTAACGCAGTACATGGTGTATACTAACGCAGTACATGGTGTATACTATCACAGTACATGGTGTATACTAACGCAGTACATGGTGTATACTAACGCAGTACATGGTGTATACTATCACAGTACATGGTGTATACTATCACAGTACATGGTGTATACTAACGCAGTACATGGTGTATACTATCACAGTACATGGTGTATACTAACGCAGTACATGGTGTATACTATCACAGTACATGGTGTATACTATCACAGTACATGGTGTATACTAACGCAGTACATGGTGTATACTAACGCAGTACATGGTGTATACTAACGCAGTACATGGTGTATACTATCACAGTACATGGTGTATACTATCACAGTACATGGTGTATACTAACGCAGTACATGGTGTATACTATCACAGTA
This sequence comes from Cherax quadricarinatus, assembly GCF_038502225.1. Classification (NCBI taxonomy): domain Eukaryota; kingdom Metazoa; phylum Arthropoda; class Malacostraca; order Decapoda; family Parastacidae; genus Cherax; species Cherax quadricarinatus. Next base: position 20,341,102 of record NC_091318.1, read on the forward strand.
CATGGTGTATACTAACGCAGTACATGGTGTATACTATCACAGTACATGGTGTATACTATCACAGTACATGGTGTATACTATCACAGTACATGGTGTATACTATCACAGTACATGGTGTATACTAACGCAGTACATGGTGTATACTATCACAGTACATGGTGTATACTAACGCAGTACATGGTGTATACTATCACAGTACATGGTGTATACTATCACAGTACATGGTGTATACTAACGCAGTACATGGTGTATACTATCACAGTACATGGTGTATACTAACGCAGTACATGGTGTATACTATCACAGTACATGGTGTATACTAACGCAGTACATGGTGTATACTATCACAGTACATGGTGTATACTAACGCAGTACATGGTGTATACTATCACAGTACATGGTGTATACTAACGCAGTACATGGTGTATACTATCACAGTACATGGTGTATACTAACGCAGTACATGGTGTATACTATCACAGTACATGGTGTATACTAACGCAGTACATGGTGTATACTATCACAGTACATGGTGTATACTAACGCAGTACATGGTGTATACTATCACAGTACATGGTGTATACTAACGCAGTACATGGTGTATACTATCACAGTACATGGTGTATACTATCACAGTACATGGTGTATACTAACGCAGTACATGGTGTATACTATCACAGTACATGGTGTATACTAACGCAGTACATGGTGTATACTATCACAGTACATGGTGTATACTAACGCAGTACATGGTGTATACTAACGCAGTACATGGTGTATACTAACGCAGTACATGGTGTATACTAACGCAGTACATGGTGTATACTATCACAGTACATGGTGTATACTAACGCAGTACATGGTGTATACTAACACAGTACATCGTGTATACTAACACAGTACATGGTGTATACTAACGCAGTACATGGTGTATACTAACACAGTACATGGTGTATACTAACGCAGTACATGGTGTATACTAACACAGTACATGGTGTATACTAACACAGTACGTCGTGTATACTAACACAGTACATGGTGTATACTAACACAGTACATGGTGTATACTAACACAGTACATGGTGTATACTAACACAGTACATGGTGTATACTAACACAGTACATGGTGTATACTAACACAGTACATGGTGTATACTAACGCAGTACATGGTGTATGGAAGGTCAAGTTACCTGCACTGCTTGTGTTAACCTTAGATGACACCAGGGACCATCCTCACACTGTGCTGATCCTTTCTGGTTGACGAGAACCTGCAAGAGATTGGCAAAACGGTGTCTTGGACTGTCATGTATAAAGATATCCAAATTAATATTTGTTTTCTTAGTCTTGATCCATACGTCCAGATAGTTTTGTCCTTCTGGCACTTTAATGTTGATTTCCTTGTCATTGTAAGACTTGCAAGGCGGACCACCTGTTGGTTAGTAAAGGAAGAGATGGAAAAGATTAGTAAGAATGTAAGTTTATTTAGGTACAGGTACACACAGGTATAATTATCATACATTGTAACATATTTGTAAATTACCTGGGATAGCCCCCCCCCACAAAAAAAGTCAAAGTGACTTATTACCACTGGTAAAGGTAAAGGAAAATAAAGAGTGATTCTCTTATTAAAAGTGTGAAGCTGAGTAGTGTGCTGGCACCTCGCTTGTTATTACAGTTTCACTGAGGCAACATAACCTATACTTTATGTTTCACTTTTTCTGCTCTCACCCAGGATGTGTTTCATGCATTAGTTAATAAAATCTGTCAGCCTGAGCTGACTATGTATATATGTCCAGACCTATTCTTGTGTATATATGACGTATTCTTGTGTATACATGACGTATTCTTGTGTATACATGACGTATTCTTGTGTATACATGGCGTATTCTTGTGTATACATGACGTATTCTTGTGTATACATGACGTATTCTTGTGTATATATGACGTATTCTTGTGTATATATGACGTATTCTTGTGTATATATGACGTATTCTTGTGTATACATGACGTATTCTTGTGTATACATGACGTATTCTTGTGTATACATGACGTATTCTTGTGTATACATGACGTATTCTTGTGTATACATGGCGTATTCTTGTGTATACATGACGTATTCTTGTGTATACATGACGTATTCTTGTGTATACATGACGTGTTCGTATGTACATATGACGTGTTAGTATGTACACATGACGTGTTCATGTGTACACACCATATATTCGTGTGTACACATTCACGTCTACACACTCACACTAATAATCATTACTTAAATGAACATATTCTATATTAACTCAACTTCGCGCTGCTGAATGGGCTCTTGTTACAGGGAAATGGAGCAACCATCTTCCTTGCATTGAACCTGAGTGCCTCCCATTGTCCCTCCCCCTTTAGGAAATGAATTTCCTCTGTGAGTTTAGTGCTGCCCATTTTTATAATAATTATTGATGTTAATTATCTGCAGTCGTCCTCTAGAGACGACATGGTTTTTTGTCTGTCTACTGTACGTGGGAGGTTAGAAGTAACTGTGGTTCGTGTTTTTGTCTTTCTACTGTACGTGGGAGGTTAGAAGTAACTGTGGTTCGTGTTTTTGTCTTTCTACTGTACGTGGGAGGTTAGAAGTAACTGTGGTTCGTGTTTTTGTCTTTCTACTGTACGTGGGAGGTTAGAAGTAACTGCGGTTCGTGTTTTTGTCTGTCTACTGTACGTGGGAGGTTAGAAGTAACTGTGGTTCGTGTTTTTGTCTTTCTACTGTACGTGGGAGGTTAGAAGTAACTGTGGTTCGTGTTTTTGTCTGTCTACTGTACGTGGGAGGTTAGAAGTAACTGTGGTTCGTGTTTTTGTCTGTCTACTGTACGTGGGAGGTTAAAAGTAACTGTGGTTCGTGTTTTTGTCTGTCTATTGTACGTGGGAGATTAAAAGTAACTGTGGTTCGTGTTTTTGTCTGTCTACTGTACGTGGGAGATTAAAAGTAACTGTGGTTCGTATTTTTGTCTGTCTGTTGTACGTGGGAGGTTAAAAGTAACTGTGGTTCGTGTTTTTGTCTGTCTACTATACGTGGGAGGTTAAAAGTAACTATGGTTCGTGTTTTTGTCTGTCTTTTCTAAAAACAGCAAAATATAAAGCAAAAGTTTGTTTCGTGCATTTTTCTCTGCTATAAAAACTAGAAAAATATAAAGGTAACTCTTTATATTCAATTTATTAATTCATTCAGACTGTCCGTGTTTTGATGCATTATGTCTTTCTGAGATTTATTAGACATTTAACCATCCATCTTTCCACTTTATCCGTGTCTATGTCTACTAATTATATAATCTACGACTCCGGGGTCACCTGGCAGACATCTGTTCCATATTTACCTGATAATACTGTCTACGACTGTCCAATATAAATTGCATTCACTCGTTCTCACCTTCACATATACATACGCTCCAGGAGGAGGAATTATATTCCATAACCAGTGGAAATTCACCACGGAACGGGCGGGAACTGAACCCATGGAAAATGAGTCCTATAACTCCAAGCCACGGGTTCAACCCCCACCCGTTACGTGGTTTGTTTGCAATTGTGATTTTACTATTTCGTGAGTCAGTGGAAACTTTATAAAATACGTATCACAAACTAGACACTGACGATGGGACACGTCTAGTTCAACTCTGCTTGTCTAACTAAATTGGCAGTCACTTCTAGTAATCTAGGTAATTACAAATAGATAACCTCAGAAAGGTGATTACAGTATTAAGCAAATGGTATTACAACAGTATATTCACAAATAAGGTAGCTACCTATTCCTTTTTTTTTTAAAGAGAAAAATCACAAATTATTTCACAGTGAATAACAAAAATAGACAAGAACACCGTCACTCACCCTGTTGAAGGGTCGACACCACCCCCACCACAACCACAGCAACCACGGGGAACAAGTTCACCCGCATGGTGGAATCTGATTCTTACACAAATCAGATGCTCCCTTGTCAACAGCCCTGATACTGGCACTTGTCCTGCCTTATGTGTTCCGGAGACGATACTCGCGTTGGTACTCCTAGCGAAGCTGTGTGAAGACTATAATCATTTAGATACTGTGCAAGTCAGTGACACATTCACTTGTATCCTGTTCTCCAGTGAGCCCCGCCTAGGCATCCTCGGTCACTAATGCACGTGTCACTACTCTGACGTAGGTGTTACTATGCTCTTAGATGGGAGGATACCTTGAAGGCTCTTACTGTCAGCAGCTGGAACTTCTCTATCAATGGATAAAATGTGATTATCTCTCTTTAACCAGGCTCTGTGTTATCGTCAGTGGTCTTAACGCTTCCTCAGTAAGATATTACTACTACTACTACTACTACTACTACTACTATTACTACTACTACTACTACATCATCAACAACAATAATAACTACTACTACTACTACTACTACTACTACTAATAATAATAATAATAATAATAATAATAATAAGGACATGGTAGGTCGGTACGATGTTATCTAAACTGCAAAAGACTTTTCCTTCATCTATTTCTCAAAATTCTAGTTAACTGTCAACACTTCCTGTCTGTGTAACATATCTTATCCGGTATCGAGACTCGAACAAAACTTTGCTTCTACTGACTCAGGAGAGTGCAAACAAAATCACGGAAGAGGAAGTCGAGTCTGAACCCCTGGAGAGTGAGTTCTTAAACTCACAGATCAGTTGGCCCAGTGGTTAACGCACTGACCTGTCAACTTTAGGGCTCACTTGCCATTCAAACTCCACCCGTCCCGTGGTTTGGTTCTACTGCTTCTTCATCCAAGTGGTTCCACTCAATACTTTTATAATAAAGAAGACTTTCATAGTATCGTTGTCGCACTTCTTACTTGGTATTTGTGTCACTTGTTGTCGACTCTCATCTCTCGCCATGTCTACCCTGGATACGACAGTAATTATTTTACATAGAGGCATCGCATCTTCCCTGACAACTCACTCTTGTTGGGTTCAAAACCTAATGCTTTTAACCTTTTTATTTATGGTCCATTTCCAAAATTACAGGAGTAGTCTTGTCGTATACCGAGGGATTTTCTAGATATTTTTTTTATACCTTGTTAGACGTGGGTTTCAAGAAGCTGATGTGTGCTATGTGATTAATCTAACGTACGTGGATGTGAGGGAAAAGTTCAACAGAAAGGAGTAGCGAGCGAGTATATGGTGACGATAGTTTGATTGGCAGTCTGCTTGTTAGGGTAGGGTCAGTGTCTAGGTCCCGCTATCCGCACATTTTTTTTCCACCCGGAAAGGTGACGTGTGGGGCTCCGGCCAAACAGTAATCACTTGACTCACAGCTCCCAGCACAACTGTAAGTAAAAGCCTCTGCTCCTGTTCTAGTGGATATATTGGTTGAAAGCTTCACTTTTGACGAATAATAAACTCAGTCCTTTCAGTCTCGAGTTCCATGTTATGCTTTTAGAAAATCACCATTTCTTTTAAATATTGTACTTATCTTGGAGAGTGATTTCTTAAGCAGTGGGTAAACTTTTAGCTTGGAATGACAGCTCGGGTCATCTGGCAACTAAAGAAACGTATTGAAGGAGACGGACTGTAAACAAGTCCTGGGACGTCACTTTTTGATCTACCTACCTGATTAATTGGAGTCAGCCGCAGGTAACTACCCCTCATCTTTGCAGTGGTGAAGAACCTGCGTTCCTATCATCTGGACAGACTATTCAAGGCTATAGACTCTGTGAAGAACTAGTCGTTGGGTTGTCACTCAACACCTGTGACCCCTCCTCCCCACATCAGTAACGGTACTCTTTACCCGGTCTTCTCCCCACAGGTCCATGTTTCATGGCTGTACTACTGGTAAACTTCAACAGATACTTGTTGCAAATTATTTTGCAGGTTTTCTTATCTTTCACATTCTCGTTTGTTGCGTATCACTAACAATCACTGACGTGTAGACGTCTCTTGCATCTTGTAATCAGTGGTCCGTGTGGCACAAGACTCTGTCACTCTCGCTTAATCTGAAACTTGTTACCTGACCAACACTCTGTATTCCATCTTTCAGACATTTCCCGAGGCTCTCAAGTTTTTCTTGTCACTTTAGCATGCACTTCCATATTCTGTGGTAGACTGGTGGGGCCTTCTGCCGAGGGCTTTCCTGCAGTCTAAGAAAATGCGTTGTGTCTACTTTCCGTTGTACTGTTATCCCTTATCCCTAGTTGATTTTCTGTGACAATTTCTCCTCAAACATTTCCTGATTATTTTCTGTAATTTGACAGTATTTGTTAAAGATGCCTGTGATTTACTGCCCCTCGTTTGTCTTCTTTTTCGCAAATTCTTTCTCGTGTCTTGTAAATTTTTGCAGCTCTTCTGTCAGCATCCATGAAGATAGTTTGTTGGGTCTCGTAGCTTTTGTCATGTCCAGTACACACACACACACACACACATATACATACACACACACACACATACATACACACACACATACATACACACACACACACATACATACACACACACATACATACACACACACACATACACACACACACACACACACACACACACACACACACACACACACACACACACACACACACACATACACACACACACACACACACACAAACACACACACACACACACACACACACACACACACACACACATACACAGTATGAAAATTACATAGCATCGAGAATCAAGACTGACCCGAAACTGTTGTATAGCCACATCAGGAGGAAGACAACTGTCAAAGACCAGGTGATCAGATTAAGGACAGAAGGTGGAGAACTCACAAGAAATGATCAGGACGTATGTGAGGAGCTGAACAGGAGATTTAAGGAAGTTTTTACAGTAGAAACAGGAAGGGCTGTGGGAAGACAGCACAGAAGGGAACATCAAGAGGGAATATACCAACAAGTGTTGGATGACATACGAACAACTGAGGAGATGAAGAAGCTCTTAAGTGACCTTGACACCTCAAAGGCAATGGGACCGGACAATATCTCCCCATGGGTCCTTAGAGAAGGAGCAGAGATGTTGTGCGTGCCTCTAACCACAATCTTCAACACATCCCTTGAAACTGGGCAACTACCTGAGAAATGGAAGACAGCTAATGTAGTCCCCATATTTAAGAAAGGAAACAGAAACGAGGCACTAAACTACAGACCTGTGTCTCTGACATGTATTGTGTGCAAAGTCATGGAGAAGATTATCAGGAGGAGAGTGGTCGAACACCTGGAAAGGAACAAGATTATATATGAAAACCAGCATGGGTTCTTGGAAGGCAAATCCTGTATCACAAACCTCCTGGAGTTTTATGACAAGGTAACAGAAGTAAGACACGAGAGAGAGGGGTGGGTAGATTGCGTTTTCCTAGACTGCAGGAAGGCCTTTGACACAGTTCCCCACAAGAGATTAGTGCAGAAGCTGGAGGATCAGGCGCATGTAAAAGGGAGGGCACTGCAATGGATAAGGGAATACCTGACAGGGAGGCAGCAACAAGTCATGGTACGTGAAGAGGTATCACAGTGGGCGCCTGTTACGAGCGGGGTCCCACAGGGGTCAGTTCTAGGACCAGTGCTATTTTTGATATATGTGAACGACATGATGGAAGGAATAGACTCTGAAGTGTCCCTGTTCGCAGATGACGTGAAGTTGATGAGAAGAATTAAATCGGACGAGGATGAGGCAGGACTGCAAAGAGACCTGGACAGGCTGGACATGTGATCCAGTAACTGGCTTCTCGAATTCAATCCAGCCAAATGCAAAGTCATGAAGATTGGGGAGGGGCAAAGAAGACTGCAGACAGAGTATAGGCTAGGTGGACAAAGACTACAGACCTCACTCAGGGAGAAAGACCTTGGGGTGACCATAACACCGAGCACATCACCGGAGGCACACATCAACCAATAACTGCTGCAGCATACGGGCGCCTGGGAAACCTGAGAATAGCGTTCCGATACCTTAATAAGGAATCGTTCAAGACACTGTACAATGTGTATGTTAGGCCCATACTGGAGTATGCAGCACCAGTCTGGAACCCACACCTGGTCAAGCACCTCAAGAAGTTAGAGAAAGTACAAAGGTTTGCAACAAGGCTAGTCCCAGAGCTCAAGGGAATGTCGTACGAGGAAAGGTTAAGGGAAATCGGACTGACGACACTGGAGGACAGAAGGATCAGGGGAGACATGATAACGACATACAAGATACTGCGGGGAATAGACAAGGTGGACAGAGATAGGATGTTCCAGAGAGGGGACACAGGGACAAGGGGTCACAACTGGAAGCTGAAGACTCAGACGAGTCACAGGGACGTTAGGAAGTATTTCTTCAGTCATAGAGTTGTCAGCAAGTGGAATAGCCTAGCAAGTGAAGTAGTGGAGGCAGGAACCATACATAGTTTTAAGAAGAGGTATGACAAAGCTCAGGAAGCAGAGAGAGAGAGGACCCAGTAGCGATCAGTGAAGAGGCGGGGCCAGGAGCTGAGTCTCGACCCCTGCAACCACAATTAGGTGAGTACAATTAGGTGAGTACACACACACACACACACACACATACACTCGACCCCCGCAACCTCAACTAGGTGAGTACATACACACATACACACACACACACACACACACACACACACACACACACACACACACACACACACACACACACACACACACACACACACACACACACACACACACACACACACACACACACACACACACACACACACACACACACACACACACAGGAAATGGGTTGACATTCAGTTCTCGCCTTTTAAAACAGATAAGGGAAAAATAATTCGTTTTCTTATAAGTGAGGTTTTGTCGGTAGGTCATCCGGTGTGGCGTCTTGCTCACCACAGCTGCGATACACTGCCTACCGGCGAATAAAAAACAAAAAACAAAAAAACAAAAACTGCTTACCCTCACAGTGTTAACGATTTTCTATTCTCCTTCCCACCTTCAAACCAACACTAGCGTGTTTAAGTCTTGACGTTTCGTGTGGGAGAGTGCTAATCAAGTCTTGACGTTTCGTGTGTGTAGAATGTTGCTTCAGTCTTAACTTTTAGTGTGGTAGAGTACTGCCATTTATGCCATCGTGGGGCGTCACCCACGCCACGTGTGGTGCCACTTCCGTCAGTGTGGAGAGGCAGAAGTGGCATTCGGTCGAGAATAGGAAAGGAGTGTCTTTCTACGACTGGCACTCCCAGTAGTGTCATACTTGAGTCGAGTTTGGGACGGGGATAATATTGATGCTAAAACTGTATGACATTACCAACGTACTTACCAGTGCTAGGGCCAGTACTAGGACGAGAGTCAAGACTGGTGTGAGAAGGAGTGCCAGAACTAGTGCCAGCGACAAGGAATCACCAGAACCAGTGACAAAGAGAGCAATGAAAGCGACCATCAGCCTGGTGGTTGTGGTGGTGATGGTGGTAGCAGCATCGACCATTAAAGTGTGCAAAGAGGGTGAGTGATGGTGTTTATGGTGTATATTTTCTCTCATATATTCTCGCTGTGATTATCAATAAATGATCATTTCTCTTCGTAAATATTTCTCTATAGTAGTTTCCCATTTGTGATTATCTTATTACATTACCCTTTTATTGCTCAGCAGCTATAATTGCCTATTCTTAATTGCCTTTTTGTGATTACTTACGTGGGATTACCTATTTGTGAATGCATTCTGAGTAAATTCCTGTTCGTGATCACCTGTTTACAGTCACTGAAGGAGAGATGTGCTTGCGGTGTTCTCTCTGCACTGTTTATTTTGTTATGTATATTTTCAAGTTTCCACTGCTTGTGGAATATACTCCTTCCTCCTCCAAGAGTACATGTGAGGGATATATGAAGGTGAGAACGAGTGTACACAAGAACAGGTGTGGTGTACACAAGAACAAATGTGGAGGTGTACACAAGAACAGGTGTGGATGTGTTCACAAGAACAAGTGTGGAGGTGTACACAAGAACAGGTGTGGATGTGTTCACAAGAACAAGTGTGGAGGTGTACATAAGAACAGGTGTGGAGGTGTACACAAGAAGAAATGTGGAGGTGTACACAAGAACAGGTGTGGATGTGTTCACAAGAACAAGTGTGGAGGTGTTCACAAAAACAGGTGTGAGGGTGTACACAAGAACAGGTGTGGAGGTGTACACAAGAACAGGTGTGGAAGTGTACACAAGAACAAGTGTGGAAGTGTACACAAGAACAGGTGTGGAGGTGTACACAAGAACAGGTGTGGAGGTGTACACAAGAACAAGTGTGGAAGTGTACACAAGAACAGGTGTGGAGGTGTACACAAGAACAAGTGTGGAAGTGTACACAAGAACAAGTGTGGAAGTGTACACAAGAACAGGTGTGGAGGTGTACACAAGAACAAGTGTGGAAGTGTACACAAGAACAAGTGTGGAAGTGTACACAAGAACAGGTGTGGAGGTGTACACAAGAACAGGTGTGCAGGTGTTCACAAGAGCAAGTGTGGAGGTGTTCACAAGAGCAAGTGTGGAGGTGTACACAAGAACAGGTGTGAAGGTGTACACAAGAACAGGTGTGGAGGTATTCACAAGAGCAAGTGTGGAGGTGTTCACAAGAACAGGTGTGGAGGTGTACACAAGAACAGGTGTGGAGGTGTACACAAGAACAGGTGTGGAGGTGTTCACAAGAGCAAGTGTGGAGGTGTTCACAAGAACAGGTGTGGAGGTGTACACAAGAACAGGTGTGGAGGTGTTCACAAGAGCAAGTGTGGAGGTGTTCACAAGAACAGGTGTGGAGGTGTACACAAGAACAGGTGTGGAGGTGTTCACAAGAGCAAGTGCGGAGGTGTTCACAAGAACAGGTGTGGAGGTGTACACAAGAACAGGTGTGGAGGTGTTCACAAGAGCAAGTGTGGAGGTGTTCACAAGAACAGGTGTGGAGGTGTACACAAGAACAGGTGTGGAGGTGTCCACAAGAACAGGTGTGGAGGTGTTCACAAGAGCAAGTGTGGAGGTGTTCACAAGAACAGGTGTGGAGGTGTACACAAGAACAGGTGTGGAGGTGTTCACAAGAGCAAGTGTTGAGGTGTTCACAAGAACAGGTGTGGAGGTGTACACAAGAACAGGTGTGGAGGTGTACACAAGAACAGGTGTGGAGGTGTTCACAAGAACAGGTGAGGAGGTGTTCACAAGAACAGGTGTGGAGGCGTTCACAAGAGCAAGTGTGGAGGTGTTCACAAGAACAGGTGTGGAGGTGTACACAAGAACAGGTGTGAAGGTGTACACAAGAACAGGTGTGGAGGTATTCACAAGAGCAAGTGTGGAGTTGTTCACAAGAACAGGTGTGGAGGTGTACACAAGAACAGGTGTGGAGGTGTACACAAGAGCAAGTGTGGAGGTGTTCACAAGAACAGGTGTGGAGGTATTCACAAGAGCAAGTGTGGAGGTGTTCACAAGAACAGGTGTGGAGGTGTTCACAAGAACAGGTGTGGAGGTGTTCACAAGAACAGGTGTGGAGGTGTTCACAAGCACAGGTGTGGAGGTATTCACAAGAGCAAGTGTGGAGGTGTTCACAAGAACAGGTGTGGAGGTGTTCACAAGAGCAAGTGTGGAGGTGTTCACAAGAGCAAGTGTGGAGGTGTTCACAAGAACAGGTGTGGAGGTGTACACAAGAACAGGTGTGGAGGTGTACACAAGAACACGTGTGGAGGTGTACACAAGAACAGGTGTGGAGGTGTACACAAGAACAGGTGTGGAGGTGTACACAAGAACAGGTGTGGAGGTGTACACAAGAACAGGTGTGGAGGTGTACACAAGAACACGTGTGGAGGTGTACACAAGAACAGGTGTGGAGGTGTACACAAGAACACGTGTGGAGGTGTACACAAGAACACGTGTGGAGGTGTATACAGGAAAAAGAGCATCAAAGTCAATATTAAAGACAATATTAAAGACAATATTAAAGACAATATTCAAAATAAAGTTTCTAGTAATAGCAACTCAACTGATCAACAAACAAAGGGAGACAACAGAGAGCAGCGAGTGACTCGCTCACTTAAGGTTTACTATACAAACAGTAGGAATCTAAGAAATAAGATAGATGAGCTAAGATTATTTGCAAGTGTAGGTAATATAGATATTATTGGTATAACAGAGACCTGGTTCAACCTGAAAGATAAAGAAATGCCTTCTGAATGCAACATACAGGGTTATAAACTATTCCACACTGATAGGGTCAACAGGAAGGGTGGTGGAGTGGCGATGTATGTCAGAGATAATTTAAATTGTTGTCTTAGACATGATATAAGATTAGAAACATAGAACACAGAATCTGTTTGGCTACAGTTTCTCGAGGGTTGTGACAAATTAATTGTGGGTGTGATTTATAGGCCCCCAAACCTTGATAGAGAGTGCAGTCAGCTGTTATGGGACGAAATTCATAAGGCATCTAGATATGAAAATGTTGTGATAATGGGAGATTTTAACTTTAGACAAATTAATTGTAACAATATGACAGGAAATCTTGAGTCTAGTGGCTTTCTTGATACGGTTCAGGATTGCTTTTTAGAACAATTTGTGACAGAACCAACTAGAGGAAACAATCTGCTTGACTTGGTTCTTGCCAACAAAGATTCACTAATTAATAATCTTGAGGTTAATGATGAGCTTGGGGAAAGTGATCACAAATCACTTAGTTTCAATACATCATGGACTTACCCAGATAAATGCAATCAAATCAGATTTTCGCATGGCCGACTTCATGGGACTGAAAAATTACCTGGGTGGGCTAAATTGGGATGTCCTGACTATGGGTCAGGTAGGTGATCTTGGTTGCCAATATGACGTTTTTCAAAGCATAGTTCTAGTTGCCCAGACAACTTTTGTTCCAAGTAGGGAAATTAGATGTAACAAAAATGATCCCAAATGGATGAACAATAGATTAAAGCATCTCATTGGTCAAAAGGGAGACATATATAGGCGTATAAAAAGAGGGGATGGGCAGTTAAGAAATCAATATATTCAATTAAGGAAAGAAATAAAAAAAGGAATAAGAAAAGCAAAAAGTGATTATGAGGCTAAGGTCGCAAGGGATTCAAAGACTAACCCAAAAGGATTCTTTCAGGTATACAGAAGTAAGATTAGGGACAAGATTGCCCCACTTAAGAGTAACTCTGGTCAGATCACTGACAGTGATAAGGATATGTGTGAAATTCTCAATACCTACTTTCTCTCGGTTTACACCCAGGAAAATACTAGCGATATTCCTGAAATAATAGATTATGTAGAACAGGACCATAATAAACTATGCACAATTGCGGTAACTAGTGAGATGGTCCTCAGACAAATAGAGAAACTAAAACCTAACAAATCTCCAGGCCCTGATGAACTGTTTGCAAGGGTGTTAAAGGAATGTAAAGAGGAACTTAGCATGCCTTTGGCTAATCTTTTTAACATATCACTACAAATTGGCATAGTGCCAGATATGTGGAAAATGGCAAATGTAATACCTATTTACAAGGCAGGTGACAGGTCCTTGGCTTCAAACTATAGACCAATAAGCTTTACCTCCATAGTGGGAAAATTAATGGAATCAATAATTGCAGAAGCAATTCGTAGCCATCTTGACAGACACAGATTGATTAATGAACCTCAACACGGTTTTACAAAAGGGCGTTCCTGTCTTACGAATTTACTAACATTTTTCATTAAGGTGTTTGAGGAGGTACATCATGGTAATTAATATGATATTGTGTATATGGACTTCAGTAACGCTTTCGATAGAGTTCCACATCAGAGATTATTGAGGAAACTTAAGGCACACGGAATAGGAGGAGAAATTTTTCCTGGATAGAGGCATGGCTGACAAATAGGCAGCAGAGAGTTTGCATAAATGGGGAGAAATCAGAATGGGGGCACGTCACAAGCGGTGTTCCTCAGGGGTCAGTGTTGAGCCCGTTGTTGTTCACAATTTACATAAACGACATAGATGAGGGAATAAATAGCGACATAAGCAAATTTGCTGATGACACCAAAACAGACCGTCCAATTCATTCTAATGAGGACACTAGAGCACTCCAAGATGATTTGAATAGACTGATGCAATGGTCGGAGAAGTGGCAGATGCAGTTTAATATAGACAAATGCAAAGTTCTAAATGTTGGACAGGAAAATAACCATGCGACATATAAACTAAATAATGTAGATCTTAATACTACTGATTGCGAAAAGGATTTAGGAGTTCTGGTTAGCAGTAATCTAAAACCAAGACAACAGTGCATTAGTGTTCGCAATAAAGCTAACAGAATTCTTGGCTTCATATCTAGAAGTATAAATAACAGAAGTCCTCAGGTTGTTCTTCAACTCTATATATCCTTGGTTAGGTCTCATTTAGACTATGCTGCTCAGTTCTGGTCACCGTATTACAGAATGGATATAAATGCTCTGGAAAACGTACAGAGGAGGATGACAAAGATGATCCCATATATCAGAAATCTTCCCTATGAGGATAGACTGAGGGCCCTGAATCTGCACTCTCTCGAAAGGCGCAGAATTAGGGGAGATATGATCGAGGTGTATGAATGGAAAACAGGAATAAATAAAGGGGATGTAAATAGCGTGCTGAAAATTTCCAGCCAAGACAGGACTCGCAGCAATGGTTTCAAGTTGGAAAAATTCAGATTCAGGAAGGATATAGGAAAACACTGGTTTGGTAATAGAGTTGTGGATGAATGGAACAAACTCTCGAGTACAGTTATTGAGGCTAAAACGTTGTGTAGTTTTAAAAATAGGTTAGATAAATACATGAGTGTGAGTTGGACCTGACTAGCTTGTGCTGCTGGGTCTGGTGCCGTGCTCCTTCCTTGAGTAGAGGTGACCAGACTGGGGGGGGGGTTATTGGGCTTATCCGGGGGGGGACATGGATCTGCTACGCATGGGTCAGTAGGCCTGTTGCAGTGTTCCTTCTTTCTTATTATCTTAAAGTCGCAAGCATGCGAGCTTAACAATGCAGAACAAGCCACATGGGGATGGAAAGCTTTAGCTCTAGATCTTTCGTACTCTCGTGCATCGTCAGGAGCTATGCAATGTTGCAAGACAGCAGCAGATAGGAGGGAAAATTCTCTGAGGCAAGACAGTAGCTATCAATTGCAGCCCATGCTTGAGCTGCAACTGATACATACCAAGCCACTGACAAAGAACAAAGTGATGTGCAAAAAATATGATGATAATTAGGTAGAGGTCTATGTACTTCACTGCCTGACGCACGTAAGTTGTGTGATGTAATATAAAAGCTAAAATTGGCTAGCTTTTGTTCCCATAAAATAATCGTATAGATCAGGGATGGCCAACCTCTGGCGCATGCGCTAAAAGTGTGGGCATTGCATGATTAAAGTGGCGCATTATACCCCCTACAGATGCAAACAAGCATTTTCATTCATGAAATTTATTAAAAACAAGCTGAAGTCGCAACTTACTGATTCAAATTTGAAGAATTCTCTGCTGCTCTCCGTAACTAATTTAACTACAAATATTACGAAGCTTGACGTAATCAAAGCACACTCGCAAGTCTTATTAAAGTAATGTTTAACTTGTCTTTACATTAAATTTTTATAAGGAAAAATCCTAGATATGTCCATATTAACATATTTTTCAAGAAGTGAATGAGGGTAAAAGCGTCGTTTGGCGCACCTGAACTACAGCCTGGAAAAAATGGCGCATGGAATGAGAAAGGCTGCTCACTCCTGGAAGAGAGTAAGGTAGCAGCACACTGCGGATGTACACAGAGTAAGGTAGCAGCACACTGCGGATGTACACAGAGTAAGGTAGTAGCACACTGCGGATGTACAAAGAGTAAGGTAGTAGCACACTGCGGATGTACAAAGAGTAAGGTAGTAGCACACTGCGGATGTACAAAGAGTAAGGTAGTAGCACACTGCGGATGTACAAAGAGTAAGGTAGCAGCACACTGCGGATGTACACAGAGTAAGGAAGTAGCACACTGCGGATGTACAAAGAGTAAGGTAGTAGCACACTGCGGATGTACAAAGAGTAAGGTAGTAGCACACTGCGGATGTACACAGTAAGGTAGCAGCACACTGCGGTTGTACACAGAGTAAGGTAGCAGCACATTGCGGATGTACATAGAGTAAGGTAGTAGCTGTTGCAACCCCTGAATGGGTTGCAATGATTAATATGTATATATATATATATATAATTATTACCTTTTCATATAATTTTATATTGCTTGTATTTGCGATAATAGCTAAATCGTAAATGTATTGCTTTATATTGTTATTTGACTTAGCTTCCTTTGGTTAGGTAGGATGTAACATATTATGTGCTCAGTTCAAGTCTTGATTGTCTAACTACTGTAATTATCTCTTGTGGCTCGTTAGACTGCCGGCTTCTGTTTCTGAGCTGCAGCTGTCCACGGAGCTATCACGTGATCGAGGGTGGGGGGTGTCCTCACCTCGCCTGAAGTATTCAGTCTGGTCTAGACTCACTTGGTGGTTGGACAGATTGTCTGTCTCATTATTCTTGTTAGTTCTGTAGAACTCTCTTCACAGAACATTGTATAGACTTAGTGATTTTCGACGTTGTACTGAGGTTGTGTGTCGCATAGACACTCTAAACAACTCAGGTCCTGAGCTGTAGCTTCTGACCTAACTTGTACTGGTATCTGTGTATTATCACAGTCGGGGATTTTCATATGCTGAACTTAGATTCAGTAGTATGGGAGTTTTATGACTTTTGTGGAGGATCTGCAGATGGTCCCTACTTAGTGTCGTTATATTATCTCCTTGTTCCTGATTCTGTGTCGCAGTTGCTTGTTATATTGCTATTTGGCTTAGCATTCTTTTTATTGTTTAAGCAGACTGTTCTGATTGCCAGTTGGTCAAGAAGTTAGTTAATGTGAGGACTGTCAGTCACTTGTTTAAGTCTAGTCGAGTCGTGAGACATAGCGAACTACTTAGAGCACTTACACACTTACACACAAACTTACTTGTACATATTTTTAATATCTTATTAAATGTTAATGTACCAGACGATACTTAAGACTTATAAATGTTATATGTGCTTTCAGCACAATACTACTGTATACGACAGAAGTGATTATTCTTATTTTGTTGATTACTGTGATTAATTTAATTTGATATATGCCTAGACAACTTAATAAATTTATTAAATTTTATTTTATCTAGTTAGTAGCCTACCAGTTGTAATCCTGAAGCACTATTGAATCATACTGAATTCTAATGGATAATTGGACAAGGATACTGACTACTTGTTACGAAAACCCAGTAACAGGCTGGATGCTAGAAGGGCAGTCCTTTCTAGTATTCACTGGAGATCTCTAAACTTTTAGAATCGCGTTTTTGTAACAGTAGCACACTGCGGATGTACACAGTAAGGTAGCAGCACACTGCGGTTGTACACAGTAATGTAGCAGCACATTGCGGATGTACAGAATAAGGTAGCAGCACACTGCGGATGTACACAGTAATGTAGCAGCACACTGCGGATGTACACAGTAATGCAGCAGCACATTGCGGATGTACACAATAAGGTAGCAGCACACTGCGGATGTACACAGAGTAAGGTAGTAGCACACTGCGGATGTACACAGAGTAAGGTAGTAGCACACTGCGGATGTACACAGAGTAAGGTAGTAGCACACTGCGGATGTACACAGTAAGGTAGCAGCACACTGCGGTTGTACACAGAGTAAGGTAGCAGCACATTGTGGATGTACAGAATAAGGTAGCAGCACACTGCGGATGTACACAAAGAAAGGTAGTAGCACACTGCGGATGTACACAGATTAATGTAGTAGCACACTGCGGATGTACACAGTAAGGTAGCAGCACACTGCGGATGTACACAGTAAGGTAGCAGCACACTGCGGATATACACAGAATAAGGTAGCAGCACACTGCAGATGTACACAGTAAGGTAGCAGCACACTGCGGATGTACACAGTAAGGTAGCAGCACACTGCAGATGTACACGGTAAGGTAGCAACACACTGCAGATGTACACAGTAAGGTAGCAGCACACTGCAGATGTACACAGTAAGGTAGCAGCACACTGCGGATGTACACAGTAAGGTAGCAGCACACTGCAGATGTACACGGTAAGGTAGCAACACACTGCAGATGTACACAGTAAGGTAGCAGCACACTGCAGATGTACACGGTAAGGTAGCAACACACTGCAGATGTACACAGTAAGGTAGCAGCACACTGCAGATGTACACGGTAAGGTAGCAACACACTGCAGATGTACACAGTAAGGTAGCAGCACACTGCAGATGTACACAGTAAGGTAGCAGCACACTGCGGATATACACAGAGTAAGGTAGTAGCACACTGCAGATGTACACAGTAAGGTAGCAGCACATTGCGGATATACACAGAGTAAGGTAGTAGCACACTGCAGATGTACACAGTAAGGTAGCAGCACACTGCAGATGTACACAGTAAGGTAGCAGCACACTGCGGATATACACAGAGTAAGGTAGCAGCACACTGCAGATGTACACAGTAAGGTAGCAGCACACTGCAGATGTACACAGTAAGGTAGTAGCACACTGCAGATGTACACAGTAAGGTAGCAGCACACTGCAGATGTACACAGTAAGGTAGCAGCACACTGCAGATGTACACAGTAAGGTAGCAGCACACTGCAGATGTACACAGTAAGGTAGCAGCACACTGCAGATGTACACAGTAAGGTAGTAGCACACTGCAGATGTACACAGTAAGGTAGCAGCACACTGCAGATGTACACAGTAAGGTAGCAGCACACTGCGGATATACACAGAGTAAGGTAGCAGCACACTGCAGATGTACACAGTAAGGTAGCAGCACACTGCAGATGTACACAGTAAGGTAGCAGCACACTGCGGATGTACACAGTAAGGTAGCAGCACACTGCGGATGTACACAGTAAGGTAGCAGCACACTGCAGATGTACACAGTAAGGTAGCAGCACACTGCGGATGTACACAGTAAGGTAGCAGCACACTTCAGATGTACACAGTAAGGTAGCAGCACACTGCAGATGTACACAGTAAGGTAGCAGCACACTGCGGATGTACACAGTAAGGTAGCAGCACACTGCGGATATACACAGTAAGGTAGCAGCACACTGCAGATGTACACAGTAAGGTAGCAGCACACTGCGGATGTACACAGTAAGGTAGCAGCACACTTCAGATGTACACAGTAAGGTAGCAGCACACTGCAGATGTACACAGTAAGGTAGCAGCACACTGCAGATGTACACAGTAAGGTAGCAGCACACTGCGGATGTACACAGTAAGGTAGCAGCACACTTCAGATGTACACAGTAAGGTAGCAGCACACTGCAGATGTACACAGTAAGGTAGCAGCACACTGCAGATGTACACAGTAAGGTAGTAGCACACTGCAGATGTACACAGTAAGGTAGCAGCACACTGCAGATGTACACAGTAAGGTAGCAGCACATTGCGGATATACACAGAGTAAGGTAGTAGCACACTGCAGATGTACACAGTAAGGTAGCAGCACACTGCAGATGTACACAGTAAGGTAGCAGCACACTGCGGATGTACACAGAGTAAGGTAGCAGCACACTGCAGATGTACACAGTAAGGTAGCAGCACACTGCAGATGTACACAGTAAGGTAGCAGCACACTGCAGATGTACACAGTAAGGTAGCAGCACACTGCGGATGTACACACAGTAAGGTAGCAGCACACTGCAGATGTACACATTAAGGTAGCAGCACACTGCAGATGTACACAGCTTTCTATAATAACGAAATCACTATTAATTTCCCTTACCATGCAAAGGTAATAAGTCACTTTGGCTTTTTTTAGGGGTTTTCATTGGTAATTTACACATTTCCTATTTATGGTAATTGTACTTACGTGAGTCAGTACGTAAATAAACTTACATTCTTACTAATCTTTTCCATCTCTTCCTTTACTAACCAACAGGTGGTCCGCCTTGCAAGTCTTACAATGACAAGGAAATCAACATTAAAGTGCCAGAAGGACAAAACTATCTGGACGTATGGATCAAGACTAAGAAAAAAAATATTAATTTGGATATCAATATACATGACAGTCCAAGATACCGTCTTGCCAATCCCTTGCAGGTTGTCATCAACCAGGAAGGATCAGCACAGTGTGAGGATGGTCCCTGGTGTCATCTAAGGTTAACACAAGCAGTGCAGGTAACTTGACCTTCCATACACCATGTTGTTAGGTAAGACACATATGCAACAGTTAGTCAACTTTATTTCGAAACGTTTCGCCTACACAGTAGGCTTCTTCAGTGAGGCTGGACTAACAGAATCAGAGTAAAGTGCAGATAATACCCACAGTCCACAGTTAGTGTTATATTGTCATAAATTTGTGCCCCCCTAAAATTCTAATACCCCAACTACTTTTGATTGTCATTGTTGTATTCAACGACCATTCTACCTCATAGTCTTAATTGTGTTTAATATCTACAGAATCTATCTCCTTTTTTACAACTT
This sequence comes from Cherax quadricarinatus, assembly GCF_038502225.1. Taxonomy (NCBI): domain Eukaryota; kingdom Metazoa; phylum Arthropoda; class Malacostraca; order Decapoda; family Parastacidae; genus Cherax; species Cherax quadricarinatus. Next base: position 20,361,586 of record NC_091318.1, read on the forward strand.
ACCACATCACTGTTCCATCTTATTTTATTATAAACTAACCATAACTTGTCTTCAATAATTCTACCTCACTTTAAAAAAATGCTCAATTGCCCAATTTTATTCTAAATCCCTATTATTGCCCAATTTTACTTTAAACTATATTGATCAAACTTATTGTAAACTTCTTTTATTGACCATTTTTATTCCATACTTTTTTAAACTAGTATTTTCAACTACAACTTTTATATTATCCTGTCTACCATCTTACTAGCATATTATAACCAAGTCATTGCCATTTTTATTTTTATCATTTTTTTTATTATTCTTCTGCTACCTTAATTTGTGTATTTTATCCTGTCAATTTAAATCTAATTATACTCTAATTCTTATAAACAACTTATATAAGACCTTAGTGCAATTACAATTGAGAGTCTTGTTCCTTTATTATATTATTAGATTAATCACAGTTTTACTCTAGCTCATTCTAGCTCAATACATAGTCAATACCAAATTCACTATACTAGACCATAGTGCAATTACTAGTAAGAGACTGGTGCTATTTGTAATTTGTATTTTTATATTATTAGACTAAACCTAGTTGTACTATAGCTCTTTCTAGCTCAATACATAGTCAATACCAAATTCACTATATTAGACCATAGTGCAATTACTAGTGAGAGACTGGTGCTATTTTTAATCTGTATTTTTATATTATTAGATTAAATTCAGTTGTACCATAGCTCATTCTAACTCAAGACATAGTCAATACCAAATTCACTATATTAGACCATAGTGCAATTACTAGTGAGAGACTAGTGCTATTTTTAATTTGTATTTTTATATTATTAGATTAAACCTATCGTACTATAGCTCATTCTAGCTCAAAACATAGACTCCACAAAAGTCATTATTAGACCTTAGTGCAATTACAAGTGAGAGTCTTGCTCTATTTTTAATTTGTATTTTTATATTACTAGTTTATACCTAGTTGTACTTTAGTTCATTCCAGCACAACACATAGACAACATCAACTTCATTATGTGTAGTAGTGACTATACCCTACATGACCAAAATACTCTAGCTATATACTTGTCCAAACTTCCTACCACTACAGATATCAGTACTAGAACTCAACACACAACTCAGGATATAAATAACCATAATTTAAACCTAGAAGATGATTGATCACGTTGACCCTGATCTAAACCTCCATAATCTGACACCCAATCACAAGCCACCACTATCCTAAACAATGCTAAAAGTCTATCAGTACTTAACTACAACATCAGGTCCTTAAGCAAACACTATGATGACCTCCTAGCACTCCTTGAATCACTAAAGACACCCTTCTCCTGCATTATTCTTACTGAGACCTGGCTTAAGCAGGACATAATAGATATCTACCCTCTACCAGGATACACAGCAATTCACAACTGCAGACCAAACCAAGTTGGGGTGGTATTGCAATCTATTACTCTAACCAATTATCTTGTCTTAGCACCATTTGCTTTAGTGATGAATATGGGGAATACATTTTTGCTAATTTTACTGTAAAAAACCTTAAGACGCCTATAACAATCGGTGCCATCTACCGGATACCTCACACAAACATCCCAAATTTCAGTGAGAAATTAAAGTCACTAATAACAAACAGACAAATGAATAAGCACCACCTTCTCTTAGCTGGAGACTTCAACATCAACCTTGGCTTACTAGATGATCAGCCTGTAACTGATTTCATCAACAATATGAACAACACACTTCTCATACCAACAATAACTAAACCAACCAGGCTCACTGAGACAAGTGCAACCATAATAGACCACATATGGACCAATATACTAGTCCCCCTTAAATCAGGGATAATCACAAATAGCACTACAGACCACTACCCTACCTTCCTCCTGACAAACATTAGTAAACCACCACTTGAATACAACAAAGTCTCATTTAGACTCCATGACGAGGCCTCAGTAAGGAAGTTCACAGCTGACCTAGAGAGTGTTGATTGGCCTACAGAATTCTCCAAGGCCAATGGTATTGATGACTGGACAGACATTTTTCTTAACAAATTACTTAGACTATACAACAAACATTGTCCTATAAAAACAAAACAGATCACAAACAAACGGCTTGGTTGCCCATGGCTAACCAGCACCATTCTGAAATCCATTGACAAGAAACACCAATATGAAAAGCAATATAGACAGGGCTTAATATACAAAGATATTCTTAAACACTATTCATCAACTCTCACCAAAGTAATAAAGAAAGCCAAACAACTATACTACTCCAGCAGATTCACAGACACTAGAGGAGATATAAAAAAAAACCTGGAAAACACTCTCTCAGATTCTAGGGACCCACAAACTGAGAAAAACCAAGAATATTGTCCTAACTAAACCTAATGAAACACCACTACATCCCACTGACACAGCTAACAAGATAAACGACTTCTTCTCAACCATAGGATCTAATCTCGCCAGTAAAATCCCACATACCAATGCCCATGCCGGGGACTACCTAGATGGGAATTTCCCTAATTCCTTCTATCTTGCACCAACTGAGCCCACGGAAGTCACTGAGATTATAAAGTCACTTAAAAATAACTCGGGGAATCTGTCTCATGTCCCACCACTACTGTACAAGCGAGCGGCCCATGTCCTTTCGCATGCTATTTCATTACTTTTTAACAAGTCACTAGAGACTAGCACCTTCCCGAAACTACTCAAGATGGCAAGGGTTACACCAATACATAAAGGTGGTGACCCTACAGACTTAAACAACTATAGGCCAATATCTAACTTACCATTGTTATCCAAAATCTTTGAGAAACTCGTGCACAGGAGACTGTATTCATTTATAACGGCTCAAAACATACTCAACCCCTGCCAATTTGGATTCAGGAAAAATAAAAGCACTAATGATGCAATCATAAAAATGCTAGATCTGCTTTACACAGCATTGGAAAATAAGGAATATCCACTAGGAATTTTTATTGATCTAAGAAAAGCTTTTGACACAGTAGACCACGACATCCTACTCCACAAACTTGATCATTACGGTATAAGAGGCCATGCTCTTGCTTATTTCAAATCTTACATTACTAATAGGTATCAGTACGTCACCATTAAAGACACAGCATCAGCAACACGGCCACTTGATACTGGAGTTCCGCAAGGAAGTGTCCTTGGTCCCCTGCTCTTCCTCATATACATCAATGACCTTCCAAACGTATCCCAACACCTGAAACCCATTCTCTTTGCTGATGACACGTCTTATGTCATCTCTCACCCTAATCTTGCCACCCTCAACACCATTGTGAATGAGGAGCTGATTAAAATATCGACTTGGATGACAGCCAATAAACTTACGCTTAACACTGACAAAACCTACTATATTATGTTTGGTAGCAGAGCAGGAGATGCACAAATTAACATTAAGATTGACAACACTCTAATTACCAGAAATAATGGGGGCAAATTCCTAGGTTTATACCTTGACAACAACCTGAATTTCAGCACCCACATCCAGCATATAACCAAAAAAGTATCCAAAACGGTTGGGATCCTCTCCAAGATACGATACTACGTGCCGCAAAATGCTCTTCTCACACTATACCACTCACTTATTTATCCATACCTCACCTATGCTATTTGTGCTTGGGGATCAACTGCAGCAACACACCTAAAGCCAATAATAACCCAACAAAAAGCTGCAGTAAGAATAATCACTAAATCCCATCCCTGGCAACACCCCCCCCCACTCTTCTTAGACCTAAACTTACTCCCAGTTCAGTACATCCACACTTACTACTGTGCAATATACATCTACAGGGCCTTAAACTCTAATATCAACCTTGACCTAAAATGCTTTCTTGATAGTTGTGACAGAACCCACAGGCATAACACCAGACACAAACATCTCTACGACATTCCCCGTGTCCAACTAAACCTTTACAAAAATTCAATGTATGTCAAAGGCCCTAAAATCTGGAATACCCTACCTGAGAACTCTAGAACTGCAGACACATTCATCACCTTCAAAACTACCATTAGAAAACATCTTATCTCCCTGATACACCCCGTCAACTAACTACACGAATACCACCTGGTGATTCACACTTACACTCACTGACTCATTTGACCATAAACAGAAATATTAACCTCAATCTTAAAATAATGAATCCTGTGATACTCCAATACTGAAACTATGTACTGTGCCAAAACAAAAGCATTCACATTGCTAAACTCACAAACTAGTATTTAGTCACTTAGCCATAATACCAACTTACCTCATAATTTGTAATATTTTACAATTAAGAATAAAACTAAGTCTGCCCGAAATGCCTAGCCATGCTAAGCGTTCTAGTGGTACACTCTGTAATCACTATTTTACTACATGTAAACCACACAATAACCAAATCTCTGTAAACTCAGCAATGTAATCCTTATAGAGAATAAACTTTGAATTGAATTGAATTGAATTGAATACAGAAAGTAGGCAGGAACAGTAGAGATGTGAAGAAGATGTAATCAGTCCATCACCCTTGAAGTCGTAGAATTTGAGGTTGTCAGTCCCTCAGCCTGGAGAACTTCAGTTCCATTGTCAGGAACTATCTGAAGATCAAGCGACAGTGCGGAGACTTAAATACTGTCGGAAGAAGAGGTGCAGAGTAGTAGTAGTAGTGAGAATGTAGCCAATGAGAGGTTATGTCCTTCTCAGATCCAACACTTCTCACTTGAAAAACTTGTTCAAGGTGTGTTCTGTACCAAGATGCCATGTGTTGCAGTGTCTGACAAGTTGAACATCATGTACTGCGTTAGTATACACCATGTACTGTGTTAGTATACACCATGTACTGTGTTAGTATACACCATGTACTGTGTTAGTATACACGATGTATTGTGTTAGTATACACAATGTACTGTGTTAGAATACACCATGTACTGTGTTAGTATACACCATGAACTGTGTTAGTATACACCATGTACTGTGTTAGTATACATCATGTACAGTGTTAGTATACACCATGTATTGTGTTAGTATACACATTGTACTGTGTTAGTATACACCATGTACTGTGTTAGTATACACCATGTACTGTGTTAGTATACACCATGTACTGTGTTAGTATACACCATGTACTGTGTTAGTATACACCATGTACTGTGTTAGTATACACCATGTACTGTGTTAGTATACACCATGTACTGTGTTAGTGTACGCCATGTACTGTGTTAGTATACACCATGTACTGTGTTAGTATCCACCTTGTGCTGTGTTAGTATACACCTTGTACTGTGTTAGTATACGCCATGCACTGTGTTAGTATACACCTTGTACTGTGTTAGTATACACATTGTACTGTGTTAGTATCCACCATGTACTGTGTTACTATACACCAAGTAATGTGTTAGTATACACCATGTACTGTGTTAGTATATACCTTGTACTGTGTTAGTATACACCATGTACTGTGTTAGTATGCACCTTGTACTGTGTTAGTATACACCATGTACTGTGTTAGTATACATCATGTACTGTGTTAGTATACATCACGTACTGTGTTAGTATACACTATGTACTGTGTTAGTATACACCATGTTCTGTGTTAGTATACTCCATGTACTGTGTTAGTATACACCATGTACTGAATTAGTATACATAATGTACTGTGTTAGTATACACCTTGTACTGTTAGTATACACCATGTACTGTGTTAGTATACACCTTGTACTGTGTTAGTATACACCATATACTGTGTTAGTATACATCATGTACTGTGTTAGTATACACCATGCCCTGTGTTAGTATACACCATGTACTGTGTTAGTATACTCCATGCACTGTGTTAGTATACACCTTGTGCTGTGTTAGTATATACTTTGTACTGTGTTACTATACACGTAGTACTGTGTTAGTATACATCATGTACTGTATTAGTATACACCTTGCACTGTGTTAGTACACACCATGCACTGTGTTAGTATACACCATGTCCTGTGTTAGTATACACCTTGTACTGTGTTAGTATACACCATGTACTGTGTTAGCATACACCTTGTAATGTGTTAGTATACACCATGTACTATATTAGTATACACTATGTACTGTGTTAGTACACACCATGTACTGTGGTAGTATACAGCATTTACTGTGTTAGTATACACCTTGTACTGTGTTAGTATACACCATGTACTGTGTTAGTATTCACCTTTTACTCTGTTAGTATACGCCTTGTACTGTGTTAGTACACACCTTGTACTGTGTTAGTACACACCTTGTACTGTGTTAGAATGCACCATGTACTGTGTTAGTATACACCTGTAGTGTGTTACTATACACCATGTACTGTGTTAGTATACACCATGTACTATGTTAGTATACACCATGTACTGTGTTAGTATACACCTTGTACTGTGTTAGTATACACCTTGTACTGTGTTAGTATACACCTTGAACTGTGTTAGTATACACTCTGCACTGTGTTACTATACACCTTGAACTGTGTTAGTATACACTTTGTACTGTGTTAGTATACAACATGTACTGTGTTAGTACACACCATGTACTGTGCTAGTATACACCATGCACAGTATTAGTATACACCGTGTACTGTGTTAGTATACACCATGTACTGTGTCAGTATACACCTTATACTGTGTTAGTATCCACCATGTACTGTGTTAGTATACACGTTGTACTGTTAGTATACACCATGTACTGTGTTAGTATACACCTTGTACTGTGTTATTATACACCATGTACTGTGTTAGTATACATCATGTACTGTGTAAGTACACACCTTGTACTGTGTTAGTATACACCATGTACTGTGTTAGCATACACCTTGTAATGTGTTAGTATACACCATATACTGTATTAGTATACACAACATACTGTGTTAGTACACACCATGTACTGTGGTAGGATACACAATTTACTGTGTTAGTATACACCTTGTACTGTGTTAGTATACACCATGTACTGTGTTAGTACACACCTTATACTGTGTTAGGATACGCCATGTACTGTGTTAGTATACACCTTGCACTGTGTTACTATACACCTTGAACTGTGTTAGTATACACCATGTACTGTGTTAGTACACACCATGTACTGTGCTAATAAACACCATGTACTGTGTTAGTATACACCCTGTACTGTGTTAGTATACGCCATGTAGTGTGTTAGCATACACCTTGTGCTGTGTTAGTATACACCATGTACTGTGTTAGTATACACCACGTATTGTGTTATTACACACCTTGTACTGCGGTAGTATACACCATGTACTGTGTTAGTATACACCCTGTACTGTGTTAGTATACGCCATGTAGTGTGTTAGTACACCCTGTACTGTGTTAGTATACGCCATGTACTGTGTTAGTATACACCTTGCACTGTGTTACTATACACCTTGAACTGTGTTAGTATACACCATGTACTGTGTTAGTATACACCATGTACTGTGTTAGTACACACTTTATACTGCTTTAGTATGCACCTTGTACTGTGTTAGTATACACCATGAACTGTTTTAGTATACACCTTGTACTGTGTTAGTATGCGCCATATACTGTGTTAGTATACACCTTGTTCTGTGATAGTATGCACCTTGTACTGTGTTAGTATGCACCTTGTACTGTGTTAGTATGCACCATGTACTGTGTTAGTATACACCATGTACTGTGTTAATATACACCATGTACTGTGTTAGATTACACCATGTACTGTGTTAGTATACACCTTTTAGGGTGTTAGTATACACCTTGTACTGTGTTAGTATACACCATGTACTGTGTTGGTATACACCTTGCACTGTGTTAGTATACACTATGTACTATGTTAGAATACTCCTTGTACTGTGTTAGTATACACCATGTACTATGTTAGTATACTCCTTGTACTGTGTTAGTATACACCATGTACTGTGCTAGTATACACCATGTACTGTGTTAGTATGCACCATGTACTGTGTGAGTATACACCATGTACTTGTTAGTATACACCATGTGCTGTGCTAGTATACACCTTGTACTGTGTTAGTATACACCATGAACTGTGTTAGTATACACCATTTACTGTGTTAGTATACACCATGTACTGTGTTAGAATACACCATTTACTATGTTAGTATACTCCTTGTACTGTGTTAGTATACACCATGCACTGTGTTTGTATACACCATGTATTGTGTTAGTATACACCATGTACTATGTTAGTATACACCATGTACTCTGTTATTATACACCATGTACTGTGTTAGTATACACCATGTACTGTGTTAGTATTCACCATGCACTGTGTTTGTATACACCATGTATTGTGTTAGTATACACCATGTACTGTGTTAGTATACACCATGTACTGTGTTAGTATACACCATGTACTGTGTTAGTATACACCATGTACTGTATTAGTATACACCATGTACTGTGTTAGTAT
>NC_091318.1:20377515-20387515 GCF_038502225.1 Cherax quadricarinatus
GTAATGCAGACCACTGTGATGCAGGTCACTGTGATGCAGACCACTGTGATGCGGATCACTGTGATGCGGATCACTGTGATGCGGATCACTGTGATGCAGATCACTGTGATGCAGACCAATGTGATGCAGACCACTGTGATGCAGACTACTGTGATGAAGACCACTGTGATGCAGACCACTGTGATGCAGACCACTGTGATGCAGACCACTGTTATGCGTATCACTGTGATGCAGACCACTGTGATGCAGACCACTGTGATGCAGACCACTGTGATGCAGACCGCTGTGATGCAGACCACTGTGATGCAGACCACTGTGATGCAGACCACTGTGATGGAGACCACTGTTATGCATATCACTGTGATGCAGACCACTGTGATGCAGACCACTGTGATGCAGACCACTGTGATGCAGACCACTATGATGCAGACCACTGTGATGCAGACCACTGTGATGCAGACCACTGTGATGCAGACCACTGTTATGCAGATCACTGTGATGCAGACCACTGTGATGCAGACCACTGTGATGCAGACCACTGTGATGCAGACCACTGTGATGCAGACCACTGTGATGCAGATCACTGTGATGCAGACCACTGTGATGCAGACCACTGTGATGCGGATCACTGTGATGTAGACCACTGTGATGCAGACCACTGTGATGCAGACCACTGTGATGCAGACCACTGTGATGCAGACCACTGTGATGCAGACCACTGTGATGCAGACCACTGTGATGCAGACCACTGTGATGCAGACCACTGTGATGCAGACCACTGTGATGCAGACCACTGTTATGCAGATCACTGTGATGCAGACCACTGTGATGCAGACCACTGTGATGCAGACCACTGTTATGCAGATCACTGTGATGCAGACCACTGTTATGCAGATCACTGTGATGCAGACCACTGTGATGCAGCCCACTGTTATGCAGATCACTGTGATGCAGACCACTGTTATGCAGATCACTGTGATGCAGACCACTGTGATGCAGACCACTGTGATGCAGACCACTGTGATGCAGACCACTGTTATGCAGATCACTGTGATGCAGACCACTGTGATGCAGACCACTGTGATGCAGACCACTATGATGCAGACCACTGTGATGCAGACCACTGTGATGCAGACCACTATGATGCAGACCACTGTGATGCAGACCACTGTGATGCAGACCACTATGATGCAGACCACTGTGATGCAGACCACTGTGATGCAGACCACTATGATGCAGATCACTGTGATGCAGACCACTGTGATGCAGACCACTGTGATGCAGACCACTGTTATGCAGATCACTGTGATGCAGACCACTGTGATGCAGACCACTGTGATGCAGATCACTGTGATGCAGATCACTGTGATGCAGACCACTGTGATGCAGACCACTGTGATGCAGACCACTGTGATGCAGACCACTGTGATGCAGCCCACTGTGTTCCTGATATTTCTCAGTATTACTGAGGTATCATAATAAGGTTCCCTGGGTGTGTTACTGCTGATATAATGCGACTCGGATAATAATTTAACATTAATATACTGAGCTTCGGTCGCATTTTGTTTTCCTGTTTAGTGAAAGAATTTTAAGTTGTGGATGTTATTACTGATGGAATCTTACAGAAAAGAGGCGAGATGTTCCCAAATGAATTTTTAATTATTAATTATTTTGCAGGGAGTAAAAAATTCAGTGTTGGAAACTGTATATGGATGTGGGAAGCAGAGAAGACTTGAGTACACGGAAGATGATGTTACCAAATTATCTGTGACGAATAGCAGGGAATATAACATTATGGTGTGTGTTACAACCCCACCACAAGTTACAACCTCGCCACAAGTTACAACCTCACCACAAGTTACAACCTCACCACAAGGTCAGTATAACGTGATGTAACAATTACAACCTCACCATAAGTTACATCTCCACCACAAGTTACAACCCCACCACAAGGTCAGTATAACGTGACGTAACAATTACAACCCCACCTCAAGTTACAACCCTTCCACAAGGTCAGTATAACGTGGCGTAACAATTACAACCTCACCATAAGTTACAACCCCACCACAAGTTACAACCCCACCACAAGGTCAGTATAACGTGACGTAACAATTACAACCCCACCACAAGTTACAACCCCACCACAAGTTACAACCCCACCACAAGTTACAACCCCACCACAAGTTACAACCCCACCACTAGTTACAACCCCACCACAAGTTACAACCCCACCACAAGGTCAGTATAACGTGACGTAACAATTACAACCCCACCACAAGTTACAACCCCACCACAAGTTACAACCCCACCACAAGTTACAGCCCCACCACAAGGTCAGTATAACGTGACGTAACAATTACAACCTCACCACAAGTTACAACCCCACCACAAGTTACAACCCCACCACAAGTTGCAACCCCACCACAAGTTAAAACCCCATCTCAAGTTACAACCCCACCACAAGGTCAGTATAACGTTACGTAACAGTTACAACTCCACCAAAAGTTACAACCCCGTCACAAGTTACAACCCCACCACAAGTTACAACCCCACCACAAGTTACAACCCGACCACTAGTTACAACCCCACCACAAGTTACAACCCCACCACAAGTTACAACCCCACCACAAGTTACAACCCCTCCACAAGTTACAACCCAACCACTAGTTACAACCCCCCCACAAGTTACAACCCCACCACAAGGTTAGTATAACGTGACGTAACAGTTACAACCCCACCACAAGTTACAATCCCACCACAAGTTACAACCCCTCCACAAGTTACAACCCCACCACAAGTTACAACCCAACCACTAGTTACAACCCCCCCACAAGTTTCAACCCCACCACAAGGTCAGTATAACGTGACGTAACAGTTACAACCCCAGCACAAGGTCAGTATAACGTGACGTAACAGTTACAACCTCTCCACAAGTTACAACCCCACCGCAAGTTACAACCCAACCACTAGTTACAATCCCCCTACAAGTTACAACCCCACCACAAGGTCAGTATAACGTGACGTAACAGTTACAACCCCACCACAAGTTACTACCCCACCACAAGTTACAACCCCTCCACAAGTTACAACCCCACCACAAGTTACAACCCAACCACTAGTTACAACCCCCCCACAAGTTACAACCCCACCACAAGGTCAGTATAACGTGACGTAACAGTTACAACCCCACCACAAGTTACAATCCCACCACAAGTTACAACCCCTCCACAAGTTACAACCCCACCACTAGTTACAACCCCCCCACAAGTTACAACCCCACCACAAGGTCAGTATAACGTGACGTAACAGTTACAACCCCACCACAAGTTACAACCCCACCACAAGTTACAACCCCACCACAAGTTACAACCCCACTACAAGGTCAGTATAACGTAACGTAACAGTTGCTACACCACCAGAAGGTAAGTTGAACGTAACGTAACAGTTACTACACCACCCACGTGGGTTTACCACTTCAGAAAATAATAATAATAATAATAATAATAATAATAATAATAATAATAATAATAATAATAATAATAATAGTAATAATAATATTTTTTGCCTTGTATGTGGTACGTGTTGACAACTCTGATGAAGGTTTTTCTCACTTAATCCTTAAGGACTAAACCAGTTTTAAAACAATAATAAAACCTGATTCTGAGAACGCTATTCATTTGTTTTATAATTATAAAACTTACGAAGCATATTGTTATGTTTCATATACATTCACTCATGTAAATTCGAATCATTTTGTGTATCAAAAATATTCACTTAAGTGAATATACACTGTTTATTTTTTAACGTTAAATGATCGGCAATTAACATGGAGTAAAGGAATTTTAATTAGGTGTTTACATTGGTGAACGTAAATATAATATGATTGAAGGTATTACAGAAGGCTGTAAGTGCAGTGTGACTTTATCCACAGAAACAGAAATGACGTCTAAAGTTACGACTCCAGACTCTGGAGGGAGTGTTGCAGAGTCGTGCAGTATGTGGACGCAGAAGCAGCAGCAAGTGGTGGTAGGGACGCTGGGAGTGTTACTGCTGCTGGCTCTGCTCACCTGCGTCTTTCTCTTGACTCGTCTCTTTTGCAACCGACACAACACAGGTGACGTCGAACACAAATCATCCGAGCTGCAACAGTTCCCAAGTAACCCACAAATGTGTTACAAACCTTGAAGACGTTACGGTCGTCATCGACCGAAACACTAAATTCATTATCCAGATTGAGTTATTAGAAGTAAACCAGAGGATCTGTTGTGTTTATGTCGACTAATTCTCACTTACTAACCATAATTAGTTTTTTGGTTCAGTACATTTCAACACGTAACGTAGATGGCATAGATTAAGTTAAGTTAGGTTAGGTTAGGTTAGGTTAGGTTAAGTTAGGTTAGGTTAGGTTAGGTTAGGTTAGGTTAGGTTAAGTTAGGTTAGGTTAGGTTAGGTTAAGTTAGGTTAAGTTAGGTTAGGTTAGGTTAGGTTAGGTTAGGTTAAGTTAGGTTAGGTTAGGTTAGGTTAGGTTAGGTTAGGTTAGGTTAGGTTATGTTAGGTTAGGTTAGGTTAGGTTAGGTTAGGTTATGTTAGGTTAAGTTAGGTTAGGTTAGGTTAGGTTAGGTAAGATTTGTCAGGAAAGAGGACAAATGTTTCCTGACACGGGTCTTACTCATATGATGACCTACATCTGCTGGAGCTTTTGGTCATCTGACCGAGGCCTTCCACTGGCTTACTCCTCCACCCCTTTCAAAATTATTGTTATGATTATAGCCATCAGATCATGTATTTGTCCAAATCCCAGAGTTTATTTCCGTCGTCACAGTCTACAGTAAACAGCCTCACTTAGTGCACAGACATGATGATTTGTGGTGCATTTTGTGCCCCTTGTTTAAAATAAGTAGTAAATGTTTATTCAGTCTCCCCTGCCCACTATTGTCTCTGTTTCACCCACTATTGTCTGTTTCACCCACTATTGTCTGTTTCACCCACTATTGTCTCTGTTTCACCCACTATTGTCTCTGTTTCACCCACTATTGTCTCTGTTTCACCCACTATTGTCTCTGTTTCACCCACTATTGTCTCTGTTTCACCCACTATTGTCTCTGTTTCACCCACTATTGTATCTGTTTCACCACTATTGTCTCTGTTTCACCCACTATTGTCTCTGTTTCACCCACTATTCTCTGTTTCACTCACCATTGTTTGTTTCACCCACCATTGTCTGTTTCACCCACTATTGTCTCTGTTTCACCCACTATTCTCTGTTTCACCCACCAATGTCTGTTTCACCCACTATTGTCTCTGTTTCACCCACCATTGTCTGTTTCACCCACTATTGTCTCTGTTTCACCCACTATTCTCTGTTTCACCCACTATTGTCTGTTTCACCCACTATTGTCTCTGTTTCACCCACTATTGCCTGTTTCACCCACTATTGTCTATTTTACCCACTGTTGTACGTTTCACATCTGCTTCACCCACTATTGTCACTGTTTCACACGTTATTGTCTGTTTCATCCACTATTGTCTGTTTCACTCACTATTGTTTGTTTCACCCACTATTATCTCTGTTTCACCAACTATTTTCTATTTCACCCACGATTGAATGTTTCACCTATGTTTCACCCACTATTGTCACTGTTTCACCCACTGTCGTCTCTGTTTCACCCAGTATTGTCCGTTTCACCCACTACTGTCTCTTTCTCACCCACTATTGTCTCTATTTCACCCACTACTGTCTCTGTTTCACCCACTATTGTCTCCCCCTCACCCAGTCCTGTCCCTCCCTCACCCACTCCATTCCCTACCTATTTATCCCTAATCTACATCATTTCCTCCTAGGGCAAGGAATGGAGGCAATAGAGAGAAGCAGCAGCAGGAAGTACTTGGCAGTGTCACTGCCTCTTAGTGACACTGCCTCTAAGACTGGTGGCACTCGCCCCTACTCCTCACACGACAGTGAAAACAGTCTCTACGGTGCCACCATCACCAAGCACTAATACTGATGGTGAGTGACTGTTAGTGATAGTTGTTAGTGTGATGGTTGTTAGTAGTGGTTGTCAGTGTGATGGTTGTTATACACTAACCAAAACACGAACATTTAACCTGATAAGTGTCTTCGTTTCAGACTGGCGAGATCATCTGCCCAAGAATGTGATTGACATGACCACCCGCTGAGGATTAGAGAAATTAGTTTTTCAAATCTCACATCAGAAGAGAAACCTATCCACACCACGCAACACTCTCCCACCCATGGCAGACATCCATGGTAGATATCCATGGCAGTCATCCATGGTAGATATCCATGGTAGATATCCATGGCAGTCATCCATGGTAGATATCCATGGTAGATATCCATGGCAGTCATCCATGGCAGACATCCATGGTAGATATCCATGGCAGTCATCCATGGCAGATATCCATGGTAGATATCCATGACAGTCATCCATGGTAGATATCCAAGGTAGATATCCATGGCAGACATCCATGGTAGACATCCATGGTAGATATCCATGGCAGACATCCATGATAGACATCCATGGTAGATATCCATGGTAGATACCCATGGTAAACATTCACGGTAAACATAAAAGAAGGTTACGCATATATACGACATAAAGTATATACGCCTGTAAGATACGCAAGTACAGTTAAGCACATGCAGAACTCAATATTGCGATTTTAAATAAAAAAAACAATGTGATTGAATTCATTTTGAGCGGCCAAGCGGCTAGTTTACTGTGCACCTGACATCCTGTGCACAAGCGCAAGGGTATATACGTGCACAAAAACCCTAGAAACTAGTCCTTAGACATATCCTATAGATAACGTGTACTGTCAGTCTATATTCCTCAAAGTATTAGACAGTCAAGTTTATATTGTGGAAGAAAGTGTCCGTAAGGCTGGCTACTTTGGATTTATTTAGGTTATTCTCATTACGTTTCAGAAAGATTCTGTGGGTTTGTTGTGAAGTGTTGGGAAAATGACTACCACCTGCCAGGAGGTAGCCTGGCCACTACCTGTCGTGGTCAGGTGGTGGTGGTGGTCACACTCATGGCTACCATCTGGGAGGTCGCAAGTTCAGTCTGAGTGAGGACAGAGCCTGTAGATACACAGTCACAGTCACACATAGTCACAAATAATCACATACACACAGTCACACACACACACACAGTCTCACACACAGTCACACACACACACACAGTCACACATACAGAGTCACACACACACACAATCACACACACAGTCACACAGTCATAGTCACACTCAGTCACATACAGTCACAAACAGTCACACATAAAGTTTCACACAGTCACAAACAGTAACACACACAGTCACAAACAGTCACACACACAGTCACTCACACAGTCACACAATCACAAACAGTCACACACACAGTCACTCACACAGTCACACAATCACAAACAGTCACACACACAGTCACTCACACAGTCACACAGTCACACAGTCACAAACAGTCACACACACAGTCACTCACACAGTCACATAGTCACAAACAGTCACACACACAGTCACTCACACAGTCACATAGTCACAAACAGTCACACACACAGTCACTCACACAGTCACACAGTCACAAACAGTCACACACACAGTCACTCACACAGTCACACAGTCACAAACAGTCACACACACAGTCACTCACACAGTCACACAGTCACAAACAGTCACACACACAGTCACTCACACAGTCACACAGTCACAAACAGTCACACACACAGTCACTCACACAGTCACATAGTCACAAACAGTCACACACACAGTCACTCACACAGTCACACAGTCACAAACAGTCACACACACAGTCACTCACACAGTCACACAGTCACAAACAGTCACACACACAGTCACTCACACAGTCACACAGTCACAAACAGTCACACACACAGTCACTCACACAGTCACACAGTCACAAACAGTCACACACACAGTCACTCACACAGTCACACAGTCACAAACAGTCACACACACAGTCACTCACACAGTCACACAGTCACAAACAGTCACACACACAGTCACTCACACAGTCACACAGTCACAGTCACACACACAGTCACTCACACAGTCACACAGTCACAAACAGTCACACACAGTCACTCACACAGTCACACAGTCACAAACAGTCACACACACAGTCACTCACACAGTCACACAGTCACAAACAGTCACACACACAGTCACTCACACAGTCACACAGTCACACACACACAGTCACTCACACAGTCACACAGTCACAAACAGTCACACACACAGTCACTCACACAGTCACACAGTCACAAACAGTCACACACACAGTCACTCACACAGTCACACAGTCACGAACAGTCACACACACAGTCACTCACACAGTCACACAGTCACAAACAGTCACACACACAGTCACTCACACAGTCACACAGTTACAAACAGTCACACACACAGTCACTCACACAGTCACACAGTCACAGTCACACACACAGTCACTCACACAGTCACACAGTCAAAAACAGTCACACACACAGTCACTCACACAGTCACAAACAGTCACACACACAGTCACTCACACAGTCACATAGTCACAAACAGTCACACACACAGTCACTCACACAGTCACACAGTCACAAACAGTCACACACACAGTCACTCACACAGTCACATAGTCACAAACAGTCACACACACAGTCACTCACACAGTCACATAGTCACAAACAGTCACACACACAGTCACTCACACAGTCACACAGTCACAAACAGTCACACACACAGTCACTCACACAGTCACACAGTCACAAACAGTCACACACACAGTCACTCACACAGTCACACAGTCACACACACAGTCACTCACACAGTCACACAGTCACAAACAGTCACACACACAGTCACTCACACAGTCACACAGTCACAAACAGTCACACACACAGTCACTCACACAGTCACACAGTCACAAACAGTCACACACACAGTCACTCACACAGTCACACAGTCACAAACAGTCACACACACAGTCACTCACACAGTCACACAGTTACAAACAGTCACACACACAGTCACTCACACAGTCACACAGTCACAGTCACACACACAGTCACTCACACAGTCACACAGTCACAAACAGTCACACACACAGTCACTCACACAGTCACATAGTCACAAACAGTCACACACACAGTCACTCACACAGTCACATAGTCACAAACAGTCACACACACAGTCACTCACACAGTCACACAGTCACAAACAGTCACACACACAGTCACTCACACAGTCACACAGTCACAAACAGTCACACACACAGTCACTCACACAGTCACACAGTCACAGTTATACATAACTTGCCGAAGTACAAGGCTCAAAGTAATTTATTTCCAACTATTTAGACCGCATTCAGAGCAACAAAATATCCCAAGTTATCAAAGCAACAAAATATCCCCAGTTATCAAAGCAACAAAATATCCCCAGTTATCAAAGCAACAAAATATCCCAAGTTATCAAAGCAACAAAATATCCCAAGTTATCAAAGCAACAAAATATCCCAAGTTATCAAAGCAACAAAATATCCCAAGTTATCAAAGCAACAAAATATCCCCAGTTATCAAAGCAACAAAATATCCCCAGTTATCAAAGCAACAAAATATCCCCAGTTATCAAAGCAACAAAATATCCCAAGTTATCAAAGCAACAAAATATCCCCAGTTATCAAAGCAACAAAATATCCCAAGTTATCAAAGCAACAAAATATCCCAAGTTATCAAAGCAACAAAATATCCCAAGTTATCAAAGCAACAAAATATCCCCAGTTATCAAAGCAACAAAATATCCCCAGTTATCAAAGCAACAAAATATCCCAAGTTATCAAAGCAACAAAATATCCCCAGTTATCAAAGCAACAAAATATCCCAAGTTATCAAAGCAACAAAATATCCCAAGTTATCAAAGCAACAAAATATCCCAAGTTATCAAAGCAACAAAATATCCCAAGTTATCAAAGCAACAAAAT
>NC_091318.1:20395015-20400015 GCF_038502225.1 Cherax quadricarinatus
AAGCAACAGTGTCACTACAAACAACACAGTGTCACCACAAACAACACAGTGTCACTACAAACAACACAGTGTCACTACAAACAACAGTGTCACTACAAACAACACAGTGTCACTACAGACAACACAGTGTCACTACAGACAACACAGTGTCACTACAAACAACACAGTGTCACTACAAATAACACAGTGTCACTACAAACAACACTGTGTCACTACAAACAACACAGTGTCACTACAAACAACACAGTGTCACTACAAACAACACAGTGTCACTACAAACAACACAGTGTCACTACAAACAACACAGTGTCACTACAAACAACACAGTGTCACTACAAACAACACTGTGTCACTACAAACAACACAGTGTCACTACAAACAACACAGTGTCACCACAAACAACACAGTGTCACTACAAACAACACAGTGTCACTACAAACAACACAGTGTCACTACAAACAACACAGTGTCACCACAAACAACACTGTCACCACAAACAACACAGTGTCACTACAAACAACACAGTGTCACTACAAACAACACAGTGTCACTACAAACAACACAGTGTCACCACAAACAACACAGTGTCACTACAAACAACACAGTGTCACTACAAACAACACAGTGTCACTACAAACAACACAGTGTCACCACAAACAACACAGTGTCACTACAAACAACACTGTCTCCACAAACAACACAGTGTCACTACAAACAACACTGTCACCACAAACAACACAGTGTCACTACAAACAACACAGTGTCAACACAAGCAACAGTGTCACTACAAGCAACACAGTGTCACCACAAACAACACAGTGTCACTACAAACAACACAGTGTCAACACAAGCAACAGTGTCACTACAAACAACACAGTGTCACCACAGACAACACAGTGTCACTACAGACAACACAGTGTCACTACAAACAACAGTGTCACCACAAGCAACAGTGTCACCACAAACAACACAGTGTCACTACAAACAACACAGTGTCACTACAAATAACACTGTGTCACTACAAACAACACTGTGTCACTACAAACAACACAGTGTCACTACAAACAACACAGTGTCACTACAAACAACACAGTGTCACTACAAACAACACAGTATCACTACAAACAACACAGTGTCACTACAAACAACACAGTGTCACTACAAACAACACTGTGTCACTACAAACAACACAGTGTCACTACAAACAACACAGTGTCACCACAAACAACACAGTGTCACTACAAACAACACAGTGTCACTACAAACAACACAGTGTCACTACAAACAACACAGTGTCACCACAAACAACACTGTCACCACAAACAACACAGTGTCACTACAAACAACACAGTGTCACTACAAACAACACAGTGTCACTACAAACAACACAGTGTCACCACAAACAACACAGTGTCACTACAAACAACACAGTGTCACTACAAACAACACAGTGTCACTACAAACAACACAGTGTCACCACAAACAACACAGTGTCACTACAAACAACACTGTCTCCACAAACAACACAGTGTCACTACAAACAACACTGTCACCACAAACAACACAGTGTCACTACAAACAACACTGTCACCACAAACAACACAGTGTCACTACAAACAACACTGTCACCACAAACAACACAGTGTCACTACAAACAACACTGTCACCACAAACAACACAGTGTCACTACAAACAACACTGTCTCCACAAACAACACTGTGTCACTACAAACAACACTGTCACCACAAACAACACAGTGTCACTACAAACAACACTGTCACCACAAACAACACAGTGTCACTACAAACAACACTGTCACCACAAACAACACAGTGTCACTACAAACAACACTGTGTCACTACAAACAACACAGTGTCACCACAAACAACACTGTGTCACTACAAACAACACAGTGTCACTACAAACAACACTGTGTCACTACAAACAACACAGTGTCACTACAAACAACACAGTGTCACTACAAACAACACAGTGTCACTACAAACAACACAGTGTCACTACAAACAACACAGTGTCACTACAATCAACACAGTGTCACTACAAACAACACAGTGTCACTACAAACAACACTGTGTCACTACAAACAACACAGTGTCACTACAAACAACACAGTGTCACTACAAACAACACAGTGTCACTACAAACAACACAGTGTCACTACAAACAACACAGTGTCACTACAAACAACACAGTGTCACTACAAACAACACAGTGTCACTACAAACAACACAGTGTCACTACAAACAACACAGTGTCACTACAAACAACACAGTGTCACTACAAACAACACAGTGTCACTACAAACAACACAGTGTCACTACAAACAACACAGTGTCACTACAAACAACACAGTGTCACTACAAACAACACAGTGTCACTACAAACAACACTGTGTCACTACAAACAACACTGTCACTACAAATAACAAACACACTGGTCACAACCTCATCTTCTGCTCCCTCATAATATCGTTCCCATAATGCCTTTTTCTCACCAGAATTTATTGCCATCCTTAATTAAGCAATTATTGGCGACTACCCACCCACACGAGCGTTACCAGAGACAGTCCAGGTTGCTTCAGTGAGGTATCATATCCTGACTGGTAGGACCTGATATCTTGGCTGGTAGATCCTGATATCTTGGTAGCGTGTGATATCTTGGCAAGTAGGACGTGATATCTCGGATTGTAGGACGTGATATCTTGGCAGCTAGGACATGATATCTCGGATGGTAGGACGTGATATCTTGTCTGGTAGGACGTGATATTTCGGCTGCTAGGATGTGATATCTTTGCTGGTAGAGCATATTTTGGCTAGAAGACCGTAATGTCTTATTAAATTGCAATATCCTGCCAAGTCTGTGGAAACAAAAAAGAGGGGAATGTTTGAGAGTATAGTTATACCAACGCTCTTATATGGGTGTGAAGCATGGGTGTTGAATGTTGCAACAAGGAGAAGGCTGGAGGCAGTAGAGATGTCATGTCTGAGGGCAATGTGTGGTGTGAATATAATGCAGAGAATTCGTAGTTTGGAAATTAGGAGGAGGTGCGGGGTTACTAAAAGTATTATCTAGAGGGCTGAGGAAGGGTTGTTAAGGTGGTTCAGACGTGTAGAGAGAATGGAACAAAACAGAATGACTTGGAGAGCGGATAAATCTGTAGTGGAAGGAAGGCGGAGTAGTGGTCGGCCTATGGAAAGGTTGGACGAAGGGTGTAAAGGAGGTTTTGTGTGCGTGTGGCTTGGACTTCCAAGAAGCATGCGTGAACGTGTTAGATAGTAGTGGAGACAAATGCTTTTTAGGACTTGACGTGCTGTTGGAGTGTGAACAAGGTAACATTTATGAAGGGATTCAGGGATGCCGGCAGGCCGGACTTGAGTCCTGGAGATGGGAAGTACAGTGCCTGCACTCTGAAGGAGGGGTGTTAATGTTGCAGTTTTATTACTGTAGTGTAAGCATGCCTCTGACAACACAGTGATGGAGTGAATGATGATGAAAGATTTTCTTTCTCGGGCCACCCTGCCTTGGTGAGAAACGACCGATTTGTTAAAAAAATTCCTGCCTAATGTGTTAAATATCTTGTAGCTATCAGGTCTTGATATCTAGTAGACGACGATAGCTTAGCTAGCAGGTCACGAAAATATCGTCAAATATCTGCCATACAACACAAAATATGATAAGACATACACAGAGATGTGATGTGATGGTTAGAAACTGAAGTTAAAGAATGAGACACTGGCACAGTGGCTTTATCAGTCTAATACAGAGGTTTGAGGTAGTCAGTCCCTCAGCTTGGAGTCGATGTATTCTAATTGATGGACTGAAGACATCGACTCCAGGCTGAGTGACTGATTACCTGAAATTCCTCCTCTTCTTAAACCGGTCTTCTCAGTATTCGACTGATGAAGCCGGTGGCTGGCGAAACGTTTCCTCAATAAAGATTCTCAGATGTTGCACAAGTGTCTCATTCTTCAACACCAAGACGTGTGTGTATGTCTCAGTGTATATACGCCGAGCTTTATCTCTGTGTATATATAATAAAAAATATCTCTCAATATATATACACTTAGAAGTATCTCTCAGTGTATATACACCGGGAAGTGTCTCTCAAAGTATATTCACTTAAAAATATCTCCCAGTGTATATATAATGAGAAATATCTCTGTAAATGGGCTGAGATATTACCTTACTCCCTATTAATTTTTTCAGGGATTAGAATATTCTTGAGTGGTGAGGAACAAGTAACACTCAACCTTTATGACGCCTCGGAATAGTCGACCGTCATCAAAATCTTCCAATTAGCCAATCATATATGGAAATTTAACGACAGTAACGATAATTCACGTTAAGCACAAAACCCACGTGGGTCATCCAGCGCTAGACGTGGTAGTGGTGGAGGCTCGATCCACTGCTGAGGCCGAGACACAGACGACAACGCTTTCCCGTGAAAATCGCCGTGCACGGTCAGCAAGACACGAACTTGGCACGAACTGCGCAGCGTGTCAACTGGACGTGGTTCAGAGACAGATATAATGGTAACTCTCCCCGCCTTCTCACCTCATTTCAATATAACCGTAAAATTTCTCAAGGGTATAATTAACGTGTTTATAACCTGGAGCCCCGACGCCCGTGTCGACGTAATTACTCGTTTGATATTGCCTATTTGTAATTGCTTTTATTTTTTTGTATTTACGTGGATGTATCTTTTGTTCGAGGTGCTTTTTTATAGAATAACTTATTTTTATTGGTTTTGTTGTCTGTTTTATTTCTGTTGTTGGGGAGATGGTGTTTTTTTTTTTTTGTAATTGTGTCGTAGTTATTTTTCTTATGTAGTTAATGAGTATTCTTTTTTTTTTATCTCATCTCTCTGTCTATATCCTCTTTATCTTGTTTTTTCCTGTCTTCATGCTGTCTCTAGCCTGCATTTATCTTGTCTTCATCTTATCCTAATCCTCTTTATCCTATCTTTATCTTCTTTATCT
>NC_091318.1:20407515-20425015 GCF_038502225.1 Cherax quadricarinatus
TACCTCATCTACCTTAGTGCATCTACCTCATCTATCTTCATATATCTACCTCATCTACCTTAATACATCTACCTCATCTGCCTTAATACATCTACCTCCACATCTACCTTAATACATCTACCTCCTCATCTACCTTAATACATCTACCTCCTCATCTACCTTAACACATCTACCTACTCATCTACCTTAATACATCTACCTCCTCATCTACCTTAACACATCTACCTACTCATCTACCTTAATACATCTACCTCCTCATCTACCTTAACACATCTACCTACTCATCTACCTTAATACATCTACCTCCTCATTTACCTTAATATATCTACCATCTCATCTACCTTAATACATCTACCTACTCATCTACCTTAATACATCTACCTCCTCATTTACCTTAATACATCTACCATCTCATCTACCTTAATACATCTACCTCATCTACCTTAATACATCTACCTCATCTACCTTAATACATCTACCTCATCTACCGTAATACATCTGTCTCCTCATCTACCTTAATACATCTACCTACACATCTACCTTAATGTATCTACCTACACATCTACCTTAATACATCTACCTCCTCATCTACCTTAATGTATCTACCTCATCTACCTTAATATTAATGCATCTAACTCATCTACCTTAATACATCTACCTCCTCATCTACCTTAATACATCTACCTCATCTACCTTAATACATCTACCTCATCTACCTTCATACATCTACCTACTCATCTACCTTAATACATCTACCTCCTCATCTACCGTAATACATCTACCTCATCTACCTTAATACATCTACCTCCTCATCTACCGTAATACATCTACCTCATCTACCTTCATACATCTACCTACTCATCTACCTTAATACATCTACCTCATCTACCTTCATACATCTACCTACTCATCTACCTTAATACATCTACCTCATCTACCTTAATACATCTACCTCATCTAACTTAAGGGTTAATACATCTACCTACTCATCTACCTTAATACATCTACCTCATCTACCTTAAGGGTTAATACATCTACCTACTCATCTACCTTAATACATCTACCTCATCTACCTTAATACATCTACCTCATCTAACTTAAGGGTTAATACATCTACCTACTCATCTACCTTAATACATCTACCTAATCTACCTTAAGGGTTAATATATCTACCTACTCATCTACCTTAATACATCTACCTCATCTACCTTAATACATCTACCTCATCTACCTTCAGGGTTAATACATCTACCTACTCATCTACCTTAATACATCTACCTCATCTACCTTAATATTAATCATCTAACTTATCTGTTAATACATCTATCTCCTCATCTACCTTAATTCATCTACCTCATCTACCTTAAGGGTTAATACATCTACCTACTCATCTACCTTAATACATCTACCTCATCTACCTTAATACATCTACCTCATCTACCTTAAGGGTTAATACATCTACCTCATCTACCTTAATACATCTACCTCGTCTACTTTAAGGGTTAATACATCTACCTACTCATCTACCTTAATACATCTACCTCATCTACCTTAAGGGTTAATACATCTACCTACTCATCTACCTTAATACATCTACCTCGTCTACTTTAAGGGTTAATACATCTACCTACTCATCTACCTTAATACATCTACCTCATCTATCTTAATACATCTACCTCATCTACCTTAAGGGTTAATACATCTACCTACTCATCTACCTTAATACATCTACCTCATCTACCTTAAGGGTTAATACATCTACCTACTCATCTACCTTAATACATCTACCTCATCTACCTTAATACATCTACCTCGTCTACTTTAAGGGTTAATACATCTACCTACTCATCTACCTTAATACATCTACCTCATCTACCTTAAGGGTTAATACATCTACCTACTCATCTACCTTAATACATCTACCTCATCTACCTTAATACATCTACCTCATCTACCTTAAGGGTTAATACATCTACCTACTCATCTACCTTAATACATCTACCTCATCTACCTTAAGGGTTAATACATCTACCTACTCATCTACCTTAATACATCTACCTCATCTACCTTAATACATCTACCTCATCTACCTTAAGGGTTAATACATCTACCTACTCATCTACCTTAATACATCTACCTCATCTACCTTAATACATCTACCTCATCTACCTTAAGGGTTAATACATCTACCTACTCATCTACCTTAATACATCTACCTCATCTACCTTAATACATCTACCTCATCTACCTTAAGGGTTAATACATCTACCTACTCATCTACCTTAATACATCTACCTCATCTACCTTAAGGGTTAATACATCTACCTCATCTACCTTAATACATCTACCTCATCTACCTTAATACATCTACCTCATCTACCTTCAGGGTTAATACATCTACCTACTCATCTACCTTAATACATCTACCTCATCTACCTTAAGGGTTAATACATCTACCTCATCTACCTTAATACATCTACCTCATCTACCTTAATACATCTACCTCATCTACCTTAATACATCTACCTCATCTACCTTCAGGGTTAATACATCTACCTACTCATCTACCTTAATACATCTACCTCATCTACCTTAATACATCTACCTCATCTACCTTAAGGGTTAATACATCTACCTACTCATCTACCTTAGGTATTTCTACATCACTAATTTCAGCAAATTTATTGAAAATTAACAAATTCTTCATTTATTTGCTCCTCTATTTCAATCATTCGTTTATCTTCTAATTACTATTTACTCTCTGTTTATTAGGTCGTCCTTACTGATATGACAGAAAAATTTCAAAAGGTACGTTTTTTTTATTTTTTGTTAATTCGCTGTTTTCAGCTCATCATTCCAGGAGTCTTTTCTCTCGCCTCCTGCACCTGCCCACCTGTATGTAAATTATAGGTGGCTGATATCTGTATTACTCTCCTTCAGTCATTTAAACTTTTCTAATGACAGTTGTTCATGCAAGTAAATCTCTCTCTCTCTCTCTCTCTCTCTCTCTCTCTCTCTCTCTCTCTCTCTCTCTCTCTCTCTCTCTCTCTCTCACTCTCTTTCTCTCTCATCTGGCAACACTTACAGTTCACGCCAGACATCAGACCGTGAAATGGAAAGTAGAGGGCAAGGCAGTGCTATGCCACTCGGGGCGACAGAGGCGCCAATCCCCATTACTCCTCCAAGGGGAAGTGGACCTTGTGTTCTTCAGCGTGTTGTCCTCCCTCCTGTCTCCCCACAAATCATTAAGTGTGAGTAATAGCACTACTGTCCCCTGCCTCCCCCCCTCCCCCCTCCCCCACCCGATGCAACCCCCCCAACTCCCACTGCCCTCATCCCCACTGCCACAGCTTACCAAACTTAACTGAATGAGAGTTACGTTTGATATATATATATATATATATATATATATATATATATATATATATATATATATATATATATATATATATATATATATATATATATAAAGATGGCATTTACGGTACATGAGATGTGAGAGATACATGTCTAGTACATATTGTTACGTGTTTGTCACTGATTATAATGCGAAAATCTCATCCAGCTTCTGAGAGCTGGGACACGTGACCAAAATACAGCAGGCATTACCCCCCTGAATATTATCTCTCAGACCTGTGCACTTTGCATCAAGGTACACAACGCTTCTGCCACACAAGTTACGTATGGTCGTCTGGCAGAAGCCAGGCGATGTTTACCCCTCACATCCCGGAGCTCCAGGAGGCTTGTCGTAGTTATTTCGTCAAATCCTGACGGTGGTCAGCGGCGGGTGGTCGACCAGGAATCAGAAGGACTGGTCAGGGACCGGGCCGCAGGGAAGAGGGGCCATCGTGGTCACATCAACCACAGAAGGCGCCTCTAGGAACAAAAATTTTTTCGATAAATCTACCTCCTTAGAGTCTGGTAAATACTGAAAAAAAAAATAAGAAAAAAATGTGCTAAAATGTCATTCTATTGCATTTTCTCGACGATTCAGAACTAGTTTGAAGCATTTTCTGACACACGTAAATGATACGTAAATGATACATAAATGATACGTAAATGATACGTAAACGATACATAAACGATACGTAAATGATACGTAAATGATACGTAAATGATACATAAATGATACGTAAATGATACGTAAATGATACATAAATGATACGTAAATGATACGTAAATGACATGTAAATGATATGTAAATGACATGTAAATGACATGTAAATGACATGTAAATGACATGTAAATGACATGTAAATGACATGTAAATGACATGTAAATGACATGTAAATGACATGTAAATGACATGTAAATGACATGTAAATGACATGTAAATGATCACACTTGCAATCGTCACTTCTGCAACAATTGCGTTTTATGGGAAACGCGAGTTTTTCAGCGCCACTTTCAAAATCGTTTTTCGATAACATTGTCCTTTGTAGATGATGAAATTTGGTTGACAGTCAGTGAAGCAGCGTAAAAAAAATCTTTGTTTTGCTTATACGAATGTTCTGTGGAGATAACTGGTATAGAGCACCAACAGTCTGGAAAAACACACGAACCTCCACTGCATGGTCTAAGTGTGAGTTTACCTGGAGTCTTCCTGGAGGGTGTTCCGGGGATCAACGCCCCCCGCGGCCCGGTCCATGACCAGGCCTCCCGGTGGATCAGGGCCTGATCAACCAGGCTGTTACTGCTGGCCGCACGTAGTCCACCGTACGAACCACAGCCCGGCTGATCCGGCACTGACTTTGGATCTGTTTGCAACTTGATAAAGCACCGCTGTGTGGGCGAAACGTAGCCAGTAAAGGATCACATACTGCATTTGTGTCTGTTGCTCCACGAGTCTTGTACTTCCTGAACGGTGTTCGATCCTTCAAAATTAACGCTACTAGCTAGTAACTAACTAGTAATTAACAAGTAACTAACTAATAACCAACTAATAACTAGGTAGTAACTAACTAGTAATTAACCAGTAACTAACTAATAACCAACTAATAACTAGGTAGTAACTAACTAGTAATTAACCAGTAACTAACTAATAACCAACTAATAACTAGATAGTAACTAACTATTAATTAACTAGTAACTAACAAGTAACTAAATAGTAACTAACTACTTACTAGTTAGTTACTATTTAGTAACTAACTAGTGTCTAACTAGCTAGGTACTAACTTGTAACTAACAATAAACTAACTAGATACTATGATACCATCCTGGTGTTCAAAATATGTCAACCTATATTATTGAGGCGTGTAGGAGGCGCGTAAGAGGCGTGGGGTGCGTGTAGGAGGCGTGTAAGAGGCGTGGGGTGCGTGTAGGAGGCGTGTAAGAGGTGCAGGGTGCGTGTAGGAGGCGTGTAAGAGGCGTTGGGTGCGTGTAGGAGGCGTGTTAGAGGCGTGGGGTGCGTGTAGGAAGCATGTAAGAGGTGCAGGGTGCATGTAGGAGGCGTGTAAGAGGCGTGGGGTGCGTGTAGGAGGCGTGTTAGAGGAGTGGGGTGCATGTAGGAGGCGAATATGAGGCGTGGGGTGCGTGTACGAGGCGTGTAAGAGGCGTGAGGTACGTGTAGGAGGCGTGGGGTGCATGTAAGAGGCGTGTAAGAGGTGTGGGGTGCGTGTAGGAGACGTGAGGTGCATGGAGGAGGCGTGGGGGCGTGGGGGGGGGCGTGGGAGCGAGAGAGTGTGTCGCCTGGGGACCTTGCTGACCAAATATTGACAATGTCGTGTAAATGTTGTCCTCTCGTGTGTGTCTGTGTATCCCCGTGTGTACGTGTGTATCTGTATCCCTGTGTGTACGTGCATGTCTGTATCCCTGCGTGAACGTTAGTGGCTGTATTCCGATGTATACGGGGAGTCTGTATTTCTGTGTATTTCTCATATCATATTATTAATAATACACAATACACACAAACTGAGAGTAAGACACATGTGCAGCACCTAGGTGTCTCTACTGCTGAAACGTTTCGCTGAGTCAGCGAAGGTGGTCGGTCCAGTATGGTGTAGCAACTGGAGGTGATGTCACAAGTCGGGAGGTCCACTGGTGAGGGAGGTTAATTAAGTGGATCTCCACTAATTGGAGAAGACAACCCTTACTTTTGGCTCCAGTACATCAGTTTCTGGCCTCGTGCCTCTGTTTTAGGCTAAGGGATTGATCACTTTCTATGAAGACTGATAACCTTATATCAAGGTCGAGGGACTGATAATTTTCTATCAAGGCTAAAAAGGACTGACCACTTTCTATCAAGGTTGAGGGACTGATTACCCCTTACTTGCCTCTTTACCCTTGCTGTCTCCAGTATGGTAATCATCTCTGTTTCTGAGTGGAGTAAACCGCATCGTAGGGAAAACACATACGCATGTGTCTTATTCGTTATATATTTGCCTGTATTCCTTTATGTATACATGTGTCTGGATGCCTGTGCATACATGTGTTTATGTACCTTTTTACCCCTGTGTGTACGTCTGCGTCTGTATCTCAGTGTGTAGGTATGTGTGTACTCTCTTATATGTGGTTGAAGGAGTCAATTCACAGCTCCTGGCCCCTAGTGTGTGTGCGTGTTTGTGTGTGTTTGTGTGTGTGTGTGTGTGTGTGTATGTGTGTGTGTGTGTGTGTGTGTGTGTGTGTGTGTGTGTGTGTGTGTGTGTGTGTGTGTGTGTGTGTGTCTCCTCGCCTTTTCTAAAAGCCTATGACCCTAATTTGTAAAGGGCTGTACCGGTAACTCGCCAGCGGAAGGCCTCGATCAGATGACCGAAAGCCCCAACTGCGGGGTCATCATATGGCGATGACCCTCGTCAGGAAACTCTTGTTTTGTTTCCTGACGAACCTAACCTAACCTATTGTTCTCACCATGATATACCTCATCACGGACATTATGTACGTGATCCTCTCTTCAATGAGGATGGACAACGCAGCTCTGGTGTACAGGCACATACCAGCCCGCTGAGACACAGCGAGTTCCTTATGTATTGTTTTTTGTCAAGCTGACTCGTGAAATCGCGGTACTGCGACTGTAAACAAATCCGAGAACGGGTGTCATCTGACCCCGCGGCAAGTGGGTCCCGTAACTCCATCGCTAGTACACTTAGATCACACACTGAGATCCATGGTTCGTTCCACGGTACGGGTGGTAACATTAGGGTATGTTTTATTAAGACACCTGTTGTCCATGTTCACCCATCAGTAAAATAGGTGCCTGGGTGTTAGTCGACTGGTGTAGGTCGCATCCTGGGGACCAAATTGACCTAATTTGCTTAAATGCTCAGCATAACAAGCAGCTTTCTGTATAATGGTATTTCATTGATGTCAGCTTGACCTGTATACCTTGTGCATGTACTTGTAGAAATAAAGATTATTATTATTATTATTATTATTATTATTATTATTATTATTATTATTATTATTATTATTATTATTATTATTATTATTACTTTTATTATCATTATTACTTCAATTATTATTAATATGATTGTTATTATCATTAAAACTAACTTCCACGGGTTTAACCCCCACCCGTTCCCTGACCTGATAAGCAAGCTGCTAATTCACCTATTATACAGCTATCATAATAACCAATATGATTTGTCAAGATATTAATGAAAATAAGATACCAACCATATTAAGCAAATTTCCTAAATTTGCTTACAACGGATAGATCGATAGTAGATATATAAATTCAGACGTATTTCTGTTAATCCTTTTTGGGCCTAGTTCTTAGGCCTTTTGTGTATCCACACTGTCTTGCATTACCCTCCACGGGATGGATATGAGATGCTCAATAAACTAGCCGCTTAGACGGCAATATCTAAAATCTACTCTTATTCACTTATAATGGTAAGCAGGTTGCTTCACCGTTTATACTGATAAACAGGTTCTTTATTCACTTACACTGATAAACAGGTTGGCTGTTTATTTCCTGATACTTTGCACCTAAGTGACAAAGTTGGTTAATCACTGAGTGGGATCCTCATCTCACAAACACCCTCGTTAGAAGACACTTTCCAGTTTCCTGACGAACAATCATTTGTTCCCAATTCCCCAACCCCCTAAAATCATCATCTCCACCACCCATTGTCCAAATACCCCAGCATTTACCATCCAGTACCTCAACAATGCCGGAGAAACCGATAATGTTGGCTGTTATGTTGGCATTACAGCCAACATTATAACAAAAGAAAGGAAGGTTGTGGCATAATAAACGAACATAGTCAGAACATCACGCAGAAACAGCGTGCGAAATTACCCTTAACGATAACATGTGTAATATGTCCAGCAGGATATCAAATAATGAGAGAGTAAACCAGACTTAGGGAGAGAAGACAATGGTAAAAAATGCGTGTTGAGCAGAATGTAAAGGAAATGAGGGAAAGAAGAGTTTGGAGGACAAGTTCACACCTAAAAGAAATAGAAGTAACATGAAGATAGAACGAGTGGTGGTATAATGAATGTGAAGAATGAGTGCAAGTGGTATACTGAGAGAGAGAGAGAGAGAGAGAGAGAGAGAGAGAGAGAGAGAGAGAGAGAGAGAGAGAGAGAGATAATGGGGGACATCAGAATAAAGAACTGTGACTATTACACAGCCTCACCAGAAGTAACGTTTTGGCAGGACAAGAGGCAAAACACACACACACACACACACACACACACACACACACACACACACACACACACACACACACACACACACACACACACACACACACACACACACACACACACACACACACACACACACACACACACACACACACCGCCACTTGCTATCACCACCATCACTACTATAAATACCACCACCACAACTACCACCACCATCGCTAGTATAAATACCACTACCACAATTACCACCACCATCACTACCATAATTACCACCACCATTACTAGCGTAATTACCACCACTCTCACTACTATAGATGCTACTACTATAAATACCACCACCATCACTACTATAAATACTTCCACAACTACCACCACCACAAATACCATATATACCACCATTACAGCTACTACCACCATTACTACTATAAATACCAACACTACCACAACTAACAGCACCACCAACACATCTGTCACACCACTAACACATCTATCACCACCACCACTACCACAACTATCACACCATCAACACATCTATCACCACCACTACCACAACTATCACCACCGCCACAACAACCATCACCACCACCAACACATCTACCGCCACCACCACTACCACAACTATCACCACAACAACTATTTTCCACTCATATATAACTAATCTGTATAAAAATAGCCCTTATTAAGCCTTGATAAGGGCAAACCTCAACCCCCTAACCTCCCGTTTACTAAACCCTCAAGAACCCCCATCTACCCTTACAACGTCCTTCTTCCCCTCCCTCTCTGAACACCCTCCCCCTCCCCCACTCACGCATCCAAACAACTCTATCCTATTTCGAACACCCCCTCCCCTTCTACCCTTCCTTGATTCCACTTCACCGCTCCGCACTAACCTTTCACCCCTCCCCTTTCTCACTCTGAACACCTCCCCCTCTCCCCACTCCGAACACCCCCCTTCCCCCCTCCTTCTCCTCCAGCCGAGGACCATCGCTTGAGCTACAAACCAAACACATCCTCAGAGAACAATGGCCCAAAACACACTATTGTTTGCCAGCTCAACGGTAGCTTATGAGAATATCCATTGTGTGTGTGTGTGTGTGTGTGTGTGTGTGTGTGTGTGTGTGTGTGTGTGTGTGTGTGTGTGTGTGTGTGTGTGTGTGTGTGTGTGTGTGTGTGTGTGTGTGTGTGTGTGTGTATGTGTGTGTGTGTGTGTGTGTGTGTGTGTTACAAGAGGTGAATGATAGTGAAGACGTCACCAGCTCCTTGAGAGATGTCACCATTAACAATGATCTTAGTTGTGTCTCTACGTAGCATCAGACGCTCAGGAACACTTCACTTCACTTCAATTCAGTCAGACGCTCAGGAACACTTCTCCTCACTTCAGTTCAGTCAGACGCTCAGGAACACTTCTCCTCACTTCAGTTCAGTCAGACGCTCAGGAACACTTCTCCTCACTTCAGTTCAGTCAGACGCTCAGGAACACTTCTCCTCACTTCAGTTCAGTCAGACGCTCAGGAACACTTCACTTCACTTCAGTTCAGTCAGACGCTCAGGAACACTTCACTTCACTTCAGTTCAGTCAGACGCTCAGGAACACTTCACTTCACTTCACTTCAGTCAGTGTATCAAATCATGTCAAGCCAACTCCTGAAACCTGAAAAAATTGTGTCAAACTTAACCTTAAAAACGTGAAAAATATTAAAGTTATCGTTTAAAACGTTAAATGTTAAAATTAAAAACGTTAAATGTTGAAATTATCCTTTAAAACGTGAAAAATGCTAAATTTATCCCTTAAAACGACAAATGCGTATCAAAGTTACACTTTAAAACGTAAATTACACACTAAAATGGCCCTTTTTAAACTTAAAAGGTTTTACTAGAGTGACGTAGTGAAGTAACGTACGTCTTTATGGCTGAGATCGTTCAAGTCTACGGAGTCTGTGTTTCAAATTTCAATTACAGAGTTTAGCAAACGCACATCAGCTTGAAAAATAGTCATGAAAGAAAGGAGGGTTCGGATTCTATTCCCCTGCCGCCGAAGCCATTCTGTGGCATCGTATCCTCTCCAAACTCAAGTGTATTTTACGCTATAGAGATCGGCCACCATGTTGGCACAAAGGATTGGCGCTGTTGCCAGACATCAGAATACTAGCCACTGTCTCTTTCCCTGCGCTTTAAAAGCAATGGACTCCTGTTTTTCCTTGTCCGTGGTCCTTCGCAAGCTACGACATTTAGAATGAGGGCAATTTTGATTTAAACTGGGGTGTATCGGATGGGTTTAGGGTGTATTAAAAGGAGTGTAAACATTGAGGTGTGGCAACAGAGGCAGGGAGGAGCAAGGCAAACGCAGAGTTCCGTCAATCTCTTGTTGACATTCTGGGCTGATGCTTCAAGTAAGAGGGAAAACAGATTTGTCCAGATTATGTAATGTGGGAAGGCAGGGGCTGGCAGGCAAGGGAGGCTGGTAGCCAGGGGATGGCAGGCAAGGGTGGTTGGTAGCCAGGGAATGGCAGGCAAGGGAGGCTGGTAGCCAGGGAATGGCAGGCAATGAAGACTGGTAACCAGGGGCTGGCAGGCAAGGGAGACTGGAAGGCAGGGAATGGCAGGCAAGGGAGGCTGGTAGCCAGGGGATGGAAGGCAAGGGTGGGTGGTAGCCAGGGTGTGGCAGGCAAGGGAGCGTGGTAGCCTTGGAATGGCAGGCAGGCAGGCAGCAAAGACGCAAGATGTTATCCAATTGTATATAAACCCTTAGCCCCCAAATACATGTATATATATATATATATATATATATATATATATATATATATATATATATATATATATATATATATATATATATATATATATATATAATATATATATATATATATATATATATATATATATATATATATATATATATATATATATATATATATATATATATATATATATATATATATATATGTATATATATATATATATATATATATATATATATATATATATATATATATATATATATATATATATATATATATATATATATATGCAAAACAACCACTCTGAAAGAATAGAGAAATTCCAAGGGCTTTCGTGACTACTCACATTATCAAGGAACTATGATAGTTCCTTGATAATGTGAGTAGTCACGAAAGCGCTTGGAATTTCTCTATTCTTTCATAGTGATTGTTTTGCATATTCTGAAATCACCTGTTTACTGTGATCTTATTGCAAATATATATATATATATATATATATATATATATATATATATATATATATATATATATATATATATATATATATATATATATATATATATATATATATATATACATATATATATATATATATATATATATATATATATATATATATATATATATATATATACATATATATATATATATATATATATATATATATATATATATATATATATATTAGTTCGTTATATTAATAGCCCCAAGCAACGTAATCCGTAATTCAGGGCATCAAAGTCATCATCAGGGCATCAAAGTCATCATCAGGGCATCAAAGTCTTCATCAGGGCATCAAAGTCATCATCAGGGCACGTCAGACAAGCAGACAGGAACTACAGAAGATGACGAGAAAGTGACACACACAGAAACACAGAGATGACAGACACAGACGATAGAGTAAGGCAACAGACAGACGCAGGTAACGGAGTGAGTGTGACCAACAGACAGACAGGAGAGAGAGTGAGGCGCGGGTTGGTTTCAGTATCCAGGGGAAGCAAGAGACGAGGGATGAAAACATCGGCTGGAGTGAGAACTCCGGCTGTGACGAGTCGGAGCTGGATGAGCCATTAGTGAGCCAGGGAGAGTGGAGAGAGAGAGAGAGAGAGAGAGAGAGAGAGAGAGAGAGAGAGAGAGAGAGAGAGAGAGAGAGAGAGAGAGAGAGAGAGACAGACAGACAGACAGACAGACAGACAGACAGACAGACAGACAGACAGACAGACAGACAGACAGATACATAGAGAGAGAGCATGCAGAGGGCCTCGAAATCCACACTGAGAGCCTTCTACTTCTAGGTAGATTTAAGACTGACCTGTGTGTTATATAGTTGGACGAGTCAAGGAAATAAAAGAACAGAGGGCTCTCTCCTCACCCTCTGGCCGCTGCCCGCATTTAACAGGGATATAACTGGTTGGAAGAGTTTTGGCAACAACTTCCGCTACTAAATTATTACTACTATTACTATCTTAAACTACTGGAGTTACTCTACTACCACACATAGAGCTGTGTGTGTCTGTGTTACTACTGCTGCCCACAGCTACCTCTGCTGTGACTATCACGACTATCTGTTTCTACCAATACAGTTATTATTGACTCGGCTGCCTCGTAGTCGACTGATCGTCCTGGTGCAGCCACTGAACAAACATCAGAAATCTGTTGACTTCAGATTGCCCCATCTGTTGACGGTTCGCCTGGGATTAGTTAAGGATTAGTGAAGATTTAGAGAGGGTTTAGAGTGGGTTTAGTGAATATTTGAGTAAAATAGCAAGTGTACTAGCTAGACAATATCCAGCTTCTGTCCTTCTTCATTATACCCTTATACCTTACTAGTCACCATAATTCATTATCACGTATTCTGACACAAAACAATTTGGGTAGACCCAGCAATCTTGACTGATAGATTTGTACTCTAGGACTCCAATGTAAATAATTTACTTTGACTTCTTTGGGTTATTCTATGTAATCTACACATATGTTTCTATGTATTTATGTGTACCTGTACCAGAATAAATTTGCTTATGTAGATGCTACAGGCTGTAGCAACTCCTCCCAATGGAACACGATGGATCCAGAGTAGTGCTTGTCCAGCTGGATGCTGAATGTAATGTATCAACGCTTACAACATTAGCGGTGTTGTCTACCCTTTTATATACGGGGAAACATTTGCTAGTCTCCGGTCTATTGGCACCTTACCTTCGTTTAGTGTTACTCTTAATATTACCGTTAGTGGGTAGAGGATTCGGCGTTTAACTTCTTCCATTACTCTGAGATGTAGTTAACTGGTCCTCTGGTCGCCTTAATAGTCATCTCTTGAAGTATTATATTGTGTCAACACTGATAATTTCGTCAATACTTAGTTTGCGGTTATTAAGCCCTGGAAAGAGAGAGAGAGAGAGAGAGAGAGAGAGAGAGAGAGAGAGAGAGAGAGAGAGAGAGAGAGAGAGAGAGAGAGAGAGAGAGAGAGAGAGAGTCGGAGGAAATAAAGTGTGTGAGAAGCGGACCTACACAGAAAGGATGGGACAGAGGGAGAGGGGAGAGAGAGAGAGAGAGGGGGAGGGAGCGAGGTAGGGAGGGAGGCAGGGAGGAAGGTAGGGAGGGACGTAGGTAGGGGGAGAGGTAAGGAAGTAGGTAGGTTGGGAGGGAGAGAAGGGAAGGGAGGGAGGGAGTGGTAGGGAGGGAGGGGAGTGAAGCAGAGAGGCTGGCAGGCAGCGAGAACTCAAATGGCAAAACCGTGTTTGTGATTCGGTGGAAGACCGACCCATTTGCACCATTTTCTCACGTTTAAAAATGTTATTACACAGCTCCCATGTTCCCCCTCACCCTCCACACACTCAACATTATCACCATAGATCTTACACCAGGTAAATACACCTGTAAACTCTCACATTAAATTCACAGACAATAATCCATGGACTGGAAACATGGCGAAAAATTCACTAGAAAGACATTGGGAAGATATTGCAGTACACACAAGGGGCTATCTGCAGAAGACTGTCAGTTACTATCTCACCGGATGACTACCGGATGATAATTAAAAGGCTCACTCCCCACACTTCACCCCCCATCCAGTGACAACTAACAGAGAAAAGATACCGTATATTAATACAACTGGACAGCAAATTCTTGCGGCCATAAAACAAGGACAGTGTTTCACAGTGTTAGCACTTACCTGCCATCTACACTCGTCACTGTGGAACCATAAAACACTTACGTAACTCCCAAAGTGGTAAAGTCATTTCTCTCATCTTGTCTGCCAACAACAGTCAGCTGCAATATCTTGACCAAGTCGTTTCTTTCTTACCATCTTTCTCAAAACTGTGACCTAACACAACAAAAAAAAATTCCAGGAGTTTGCAGCCGAAATTTCTTGCTGCGGTGGAGGTCAATGGCGGAAAGTCAACAAGATACAGAGAGAAACAACATTGGAGACATTTCGCCTATGGACAGACTTCTTCGTCATCATGTTAGGTAAAAGGACACAAGTGCAACTAATTTGACATTTAACTGTGGCAACGTTTCGCTCTCCAGGAGCTTTGTTAGGCCGTCATTGACTGAAGAAGACTGTCTGCAGGCGAAACGTCTCAATAATGATCCTTTCTGCAACCGCGTCGTTTCGCCCCCTCCTCTTATGAAGCTAAGCATGTTGTGTGTTTTAACTCAGTACCCAACGATAATTATAAGATCTTTTCAGTTGTCTCTTTGAGCTTTCTATAAATATTATGGTCAAATTTTGTGTTATTACCTTACACTTCCTCACATTAACATTCATCTTCCACTCTTCTGACCACTGTGACAGTCTCTCCAGGTCTGTCTAAACATCCTGACAGGTAGAAACGGATGCTGCACATCTGTCTAATTCCATATCTTCCGCGACAGTAATTTGGGACATAGGCACCGTTTATGCAGCATAGCACTTATCTGTTTTAAGAACAAGAATGGACCAAGGAGGTCGCTAAGGGGATCCCCGGACATTAATCTACGTCATTCAGACGGAAACGTGGAGAGGGAGACAGAGAAAGAGAGAGAGAGAGAGAGAGAGAGTAGCGGGGCCCGTGCCTCCCTCTCACTCGCTCCTCCGCCCCTGTCCAACAACTAAATATTTAAAGGCAAAATACTCGACACTTGGCTGGGGTGGGCAGGAGTCGCTGCACGGAACACACATAGGCTTTTATCCCCCATAAACTGAAGTGCGACCTGACGAACTGCTTCACAGTGAAGGAAAGACGGTACCACAAGTTCTGTGTGTCTCTGTCCGTGGTGACTCGTAGGACAACTGTGGTGACTCGTAGGACAACTGTGGTGACTCGCAGGACAACTGTGGTGACTCGTAGGACAACTGTGGTGACTCGCAGGACAACTGTGGTGACTCGCAGGACAACTGTGGTGACTCGTAGGACAACTGTGGTGACTCGCAGGACAACTGTGGTGACTCGCAGGACAACTGTGGTGACTCGCAGGACAACTGTGGTGACTCGTAGGACAACTGTGGTGACTCGTAGGACAACTGTGGTGACTTGTAGGACAACTGTGGTGACTTGTAGGACAACTGTGGTGACTCGCAGGACAACTGTGGTGACTTGTAGAACAACTGTGGTGACTCGCAGGACAACTGTGGTGACTCGTAGGACAACTGTGGTGACTCGTAGGACAACTGTGGTGACTTGTAGGACAACTGTGGTGACTTGTAGGACAACTGTGGTGACTCGCAGGACAACTGTGGTGACTTGTAGAACAACTGTGGTGACTCGCAGGACAACTGTGGTGACTTGTAAGACAACTGTGGTGACTTGTAGAACAACTGTGGTGACTCGCAGGACAACTGTGGTGACTTGTAAGACAACTGTGGTGACTTGTAGGACAACTGTGGTGACTCGCAGGACAACTGTAGTGACTTGTAGGACAACTGTGGTGACTTGTAGGACAACTGTAGTGACTTGTAGGACAACTGTAGTGACTTGTAGGACAACTGTAGTGACTTGTAGGACAACTGTGGTGACTCGCAGAACAACTGTAGTGACTTGTAGGACAACTGTGGTGACTCGTAGGACAACTGTAGTGACTTGTAGGACAACTGTAGTGACTTGTAGGACAACTGTAGTGACTTGTAGGACAACTGTGGTGACTCGCAGGCCAACTGTAGTGACTTGTAGGACAACTGTGGTGACTCGCAGGACAACTGTAGTGACTTGTAGGACAACTGTAGTGACTTGTAGGACAACTGTGGTGACTCGCAGGACAACTGTAGTGACTTGTAGGACAACTGTGGTGACTCGCAGGACAACTGTAGTGACTTGTAGGACAACTGTGGTGACTTGTAGGACAACTGTAGTGACTTGTAGGACAACTGTAGTGACTTGTAGGACAACTGTAGTGATTGTAGGACAACTGTAGTGACTTGTAGGACAACTGTGGTGACTCGCAGGACAACTGTAGTGACTTGTAGGACAACTGTGG
This sequence comes from Cherax quadricarinatus, assembly GCF_038502225.1. Taxonomy (NCBI): domain Eukaryota; kingdom Metazoa; phylum Arthropoda; class Malacostraca; order Decapoda; family Parastacidae; genus Cherax; species Cherax quadricarinatus. The sequence goes on from NC_091318.1 coordinate 20,424,300, forward strand.
TGACTTGTAAGACAACTGTGGTGACTCGTGTATATATATGCATATATGTATATATATATATATATATATATATATATATATATATATATATATATATATATATATATATATATACATATATATATGTCGTGCCGAATAGGCAGAACTTGCCATCTTGGCTTAAATAGCAACGCTCATCTTGCCATATAGGACAAGTGAAAATTTGTGTATGCAATAATTTCGCCAAAATCGTTCTGAACCTAACGAAAAAAATATATTTGATTGTGTTTGTTTAGTACTAAATTATTGTAAACGTATTTAAGATATATTTAGTTGGGTTAGGCTAAAAGGAAAATAAATTGCTCTTGTTATAATAAGGTTAGGTAAGTTTTCCAAGATTCTTTTGGTGCAAAGTTAAAAATTTTACATTAACATTAATGAAAAAAATATATCTTTAAACATATAAAAGAAAAAATTTCAGAAAGGGCTTAATTTTAAATGAGTTCTTGCTAATTGACCACTTTTACATATTCGGCAATGACATATATATATTATATATATATATATATATATATATATATATATATATATATATATATATATATATATATATATATATATATATATATATATATATATATATATATATATATATATATATATATATATATATATAATATTACCATTGTACCACGAAACTTACAATGGGAAGATTTTACACGTACTGCTTTAGTGAG
>NC_091318.1:20432515-20437515 GCF_038502225.1 Cherax quadricarinatus
CCACACAACAACCACCACACAACAACCACCACACAACAACCACTACACAACAACCACACAATGACCACCACACAACAACCACAACGAAACAACCACCACTCAACAACCACCACACAACAACCACTACACAACAGCCACACAACGACCACCACACAACAACCACCACACAACAACCACCACACAACCACTACACAACAACCACTACATAAAAACCACTACACAACAACCACTACACAACAACCACACAACAACCACCACACAACCACTACACAACAACCACACAACAACCACCACACAACCACTACACAACAACCACTACACAACAACCACACAACAACCACCACACAACCACTACACAACAACCACACAACAACCACCACACAACCACTACACAACAACCACTACATAAAAACCACTACACAACAACCACACAACAACCACCACACAACCACTACACAACAACCACTACATAAAAACCACTACACAACAACAACCACACAACATCCGCCACAAAACAACCACTACACAAAAGCCACATAACAACAGCAACACAACCACCACCACACAACAACCACCAGACAACGACCTCCACACAACAACCTCCACACAACAACAACCACACAACGACCACCACACAACAACCACCTCACAACAACCACCACACAACAACTACCACACAACAACCACACAACAACCACTACACAACAACAACACAACAACTACCACACAGCAACCAATACACAACAACCACCACACAACAACCACCTCAGAACAACCACCACACAACAACCACTACACAACAACCACACAACTACCAAACAACAACCACCACACAACAGCCACCACACAACAACCACCATACAACAGCCACTACACAACAACCACACAACCACCACACAACAACCGCCACACAACAACCACCACACAACAACCACCACACAACAACCACCACACAGCACCCACTGCACAACAACCACAAAACAACCACCACACAACAACCACTACACAACAACCACACAACTACCAAACAACAACCACCACACAACAACCGCCACACAACAACCACCACACAACAGCCACTACACAACAACCACACAACCACCACACAACAACCGCCACACAACAACCACCACACAACAACCACCTCACAACAACCACCACACAACAACCACCACACGACAACCACCACACAACAACCACCACACAACAACAACCTCACAACAACAACCACACAATAACCACTGCACAACCACCACCACACAACAACCACCACACAACAATCACCACACAACAACCACCACGCAACATCCACAACACAACAACCACCACACAACAACCACCACACAACAACCACCACACAACAACCACCACACAACAGCCACCTCACAACAACCACTGCACAACAACCACACAACAACAGCAACAACAACCACTGCACAACCACCAGCACACAACAACCACCTCACAACACCAAACACACAACCACCACCATACAACAACTAACACACAATAACCACCTCACAACCACCACCACACAACCACCACCACACAACAACAACCACACAACCACCACCACACAACCACCACCACACAACCACCACACAACAACCACATAACAAACACCTCACAGGAACCACCACAGAACAACCACCACAGAACCACCACCATACAACCACCATAGAACAACCACCATAGAACAACCACCACCACACAACTACTATCATCACACAACCATCACACAACAACCACACAACAAACACCTCACAACAACCACCACAGAACAGCCACTACACAACCATCACACAACAATCACCACCTCACAAAAACCATCACACAGCCTCCACACAACCACCACACAGTCACCACCAAACAACAACCACCACACAACCACCACACAATCACCACACTGTCACCACCAAACAACAACACCACACAACCACCACACAACCAACACTCAATTACTACCACACAACCACCACCACACAACCATCACCACACAGCCACCACCATCACACAACCACCACACAACCACCACCACACAACCACCACCACACAACCACCAACACACAACCACCACCACACAACCACCACCACCCAACCACCACCACGCAACAATCACACACAACCACCACCACACAACCACTGCCACACAACCACCACCACACAACCACCACCACACATCCACCACCACACAACACTCACCACACAACCACCACCACCCAACCACCACCACCCAACTACCACCACGCAACAATCACCACACAACCACCACCACACAACCACTGCCACACAACCACCACCACACAACCACCACCACACATCCACCACCACACAACACTCACCACACAACCACCACCACCCAACCACCACCACCCAACTACCACCACGCAACAATCACCACACAACCACCACCACACAACCACTACCACACAACCACCACCACACAACCACCACCACACAACCACCACCACACAACCACCACCACACAACCACCACCACACAATTACAACAACACAACCACCACCACACAACCACCGCCTCACAACCACCACCTCACAATTACCACCACACAACCACCACCACACAACCACCACAACACAATCACAACAACACAACCACCACCACACAACCACCACCACACAACCACCACCTCACAACCACCACCACACAACCACCACCACACAACCACCACCACACAACCACCACCACACAACCACCACCACACAACCACCACCACACAATCACAACAACACAACCACCACCACACAACCACCACCACACAATCACAACAACACAACCACCACCACACAACCACCACCACACAACCACCACCACACAACCACCACCACACAACCACCACCACACAACCACCACCACACAACCACAACCACACAACCACCAACACACAACCACCACCACACAACCACCACCACACAACCACCACTACACAACCACCACCACACAATCATAACACAACCACCACCACACAACCACCACCACACAACCACCACCACACAATCACAACAACACAACCACCACCACACAATCACCACCACACAATCACAACACAACCACCACCACACAACCACCACCACACAATCACAACAACACAACCACCACCACACAACCACCATCACACAACCACCACCACACAACCACCATCACACAACCACCACCACATAACCACCACCACACAATCACAACAACACAACCACCACCACACAACCACCACCACACAACCACCACCACACAATCACAACAACACAACCACCACCACACAACCACCACCACACAATCACAACAACACAACCACCACCACACAACCACCACCACACAATCACAACAACACAACCACCACCACACAACCACCACCACACAATCACAACAACACAACCACCACCACACAACCACCATCACACAACCACCACCACACAACCACCATCACACAACCACCACCACACAACCACCACCACACAACCACCACCACACAATCACAACAACACAACCACCACCACACAACCACCACCACACAATCACAACAACACAACCACCACCACACAACCACCACCACACAACCACCACCACACAATCACAACAACACAACCACCACCACACAACCACCACCACACAATCACAACAACACAACCACCACCACACAACCACCACCACACAACCACCACCACACAACCACCACCACACAATCACAACAACACAACCACCACCACATAACCACCACCACACAATCACAACAACACAACCACCACCACACAACCACCACCACACAATCACAACAACACAACCACCAATACACAACCACCACCACACAATCACAGCAACACAACCACCACCACACAACCACCACCACACAATCACAGCAACACAACCACCACCACACAACCACCACCACACAACCACCACCACACAACACTCACCACACAACCACCACCACACAATCACAACAACACAACCACCACCACCCAACCACCACCACCCAACTACCACCACGCAACAATCACCACACAACCACCACCACACAACCACTACCACACAACCACCACCACACAACCACCACCACACAACCACCACCACACAACCACCACCACACAATTACAACAACACAACCACCACCACACAACCACCGCCTCACAACCACCACCTCACAATTACCACCACACAGCCATCACCACAGAACCACCACCACACAACCACCACCACACAACCACCACCACACAATCACAACAACACAACCACCACCACACAATCACAACAACACAACCACCACCACACAACCACCACCACACAACCACCACCACACAGCCACCACCGCACAACCACCACCACACAACCACCACCACACAACCACCACCACACAACCACCACCACACAACCACCACCACACAACCACCACCACACAACCACCACCACACAACCACCACCACACAACCACCACCACACAACCACCACCACACAACCACCACCACACAACCCCCACCACACAACCACCACCACACAACCACCACCACACAACCACCACCACAGGCGCTGTTTACCAGGCTAGCCAACATGTTGTTCGATATCCAATTTACATGTGGATGAGAAACACCACAATCACATTTGCTGAGTCTGGCAACGAACAATGTTGTGAATCTGGCAACCCCACAGACTGGAATGGGAATAGCAACCCCACAGACTGGAATGGGAATCTGGAATTGTATTACTTGGAAATGAGCAACATGTATCACTGAGGAGAGAGGTATTTAGATCAATAGACAATCGCACTGTCACGTGGATAGACAGACGAATGAATTAGTCGACAAATGAACAGATATGAAAAACAAAAATAATGAAGTCACAGAAGATATATGTATATATATATATATATATATATATATATATATATATATATATATATATATATATATATATATATATATATATATATATATATATATATATATATATAATATTTATGTATATATTAGGGCACAATAATGACTGGT
>NC_091318.1:20442515-20445015 GCF_038502225.1 Cherax quadricarinatus
TACATGTGTGCGTCCGTATACGTGTGTGTGTGTTTGTGTGTGTGTGTGTGTGTGTGTGTGTGTGTGTGTGTGTGTGTGTGTGTGTGTGTGTGTGTGTGTGTGTGTGTGTGTGTGTGTGTGTGTGTGTGTGTGCGTAAATTTTTATTCAGGTACAGGTATACACAAATACAGTTACATAGATTATCATACACAGCAGAAAGTGACTTAATTATATTTAAGTACTAATTATATTTAAAAGTTAAGAACAGGTAAGTATCTTAACTATAAGTAAAGTATTTATAATAAAAGGAGATATACCAGGGGTCAGGTAAATATAGTATCGGATCATAATACATATATGTTAATTATACAAGAATTCACTCTCGTACCTTCATATAGCCATATTAATGAGTTAGGTTTTGGCTCTCTTCTTGAACTGGCTTATGCTAAGAGAGGCTTTGACATGTACAGGCAGTCTACTCCACTCCTCTATTGCTGTACACTAAAATGTGTCTGAAGCCTGACCACTGACTGTAGATACTGCAAAGTTGTTCTCTTTTCTCCGTGTACTATAATTACTTTGGTTCCCAAAGTAATTCGTATTACTTACCTCCGTGTGTATGTACTCTTGTGTTTGTTCTCCGTGTTGATTCGTGTTTTACTGTATTGTTGTGTAAGTCCGCGTTTGTGTGTGAATTGGTGCTTGTTTCTATCTGTTTGTTTCATTAGATGTGTGATTCTGACTGGAAGGTGTTCCGGGGGTCAACGCCCCAGGCCTTCCGTTGAATCAGGGCCTAATCAACCAGGCTGTTACTGCTGACCGCACATAGTACGAACCACAGTTCGGCTTATCCGGCACTGACTTTAGGTATCTGTCCAGCTCCCTCTTGAAGGCAACCAGGTGTCTATTGCTAATTCCTCTTATAGCTCGTGGAAGGCTGTTGAACAAGCCTTTAGGCAGCCTGAAGGCTGTCAAGGACTTGAACGTTTGTAGCCCAGTCGTCACACAATCAACTTACCAGGACTCACACACACACACACACACACACACACACACACACACACACACACACACACACACACACACACACACACACACACACACACACACATACACACACACACACAAGTGCTCATAGTGTAGTGGTTATCACATCTAACACACAGAAGGTCCCAGGTTCGAGCCCTGGTGAGCACAGTGTTTAGGCGGGGCCAGGAGCTATGACCCGACCGCTGCAACCACAAATAGGTGAGTACACACACACACATACACACACACACACACACACACACACACACACACACACACACACATACACACACACACACACACACACACACAGCACCTCACTCTGCCCACAGCACCACCCACCGCCCACAGCACCACCCTCAGCCCACATATAATTAAATTCACGCCACGATCCATATATTCATCGGCAGACTAATGAATTCAGCTTAAGTGACGTCAACAAGCAGGAGGAGACTTGCGATATCAGTCGACATTTTCATAACAAAAGCAGATTTGTCCTCTGGCTACAGTCACACTCGCAGATCTATCCCCTATTTTCTCGATTTCTCCTTCAAAAATGTCGAATATCACTGTTGTTATTAAAATTGAGGAATTAATACTGATTGTTGGAGAGAACTTGAAGAATTTAAAGATTATAAAGAGGAATAAATATGTATTTTCCTAAGTTTGCCACGAGGTTTCGGACACGGATCGATTCAACATGGCGGCGGGAGGCTCAATGTTGCCACCAGCAGCTCTGAAAAATATTATCCAATTTCTCCATTTTAACCACCAAAATCAGGAGATTAAAAGCCCCAAATAAAAGAGGGGAAGAAAAAAATAAATGCACGAACGACTTGAATAAGTTAACAGACGGCTGTTAACTCCACAAAAAAAAAACGAAATAAATTATATATGTTGTAATTTGTGGCAACCAGTCACCCGGAAAAAAAAAAACAAGTGACTGACTCTTGACCAACTGTCGACTTCTTCAAGAGAATTATTATTATTGTATTCCAGGGGAAGCTCTCAACCCGTAAGAGCATCACCGAGCTCTTGGGGAGAGGGAGAGGAGGGGGGAACGGGATAAACGGGAGGTATCAAGTCTCCAAAGGGAAGGCAAGGACAAGCTCTGATTCCCTTGGATCAAAAGCCGTTTACCGTCATTACGAATCCTCTTCTTCTGTCCTCCTCTCCCCCCCTCCGCTGGAGGGTCCTTCACGGCTAAAGTCAGCTGTAATGAATGGTAATTCTCTCTCTTTTTCTCTTATTCTCTTTCTCCTTCCTTATTCTGTCTCCGTCTGTCTCTCTCTGTCTAGGTAGTTTCTGACTATTATTTGTACTCACCTAGTACTCTACTACTACTACTCACCTAGTATTCTGCTAGTTGGGTGGCAAAAGTACTGTACTTTGATGCAGAGTGTGCAGGTTAGAATCCTGCTGTGGACTGAAAGATAATGTTTGTAAATAATTTCGCCAGTTTGCGAATTGTTAAGCATTCCAAAATCTCTC
>NC_091318.1:20450015-20532515 GCF_038502225.1 Cherax quadricarinatus
AGTGCTGCACATGTTTCTTTACCCCACTCGTAGCTCGGTTGGTAGCGCACTCAGCTCAAACACTGAGCTCCGTGGTTCGATCCCCGGTACAGGTGGAAACATCAGGACTTGTTTCCTTAAGACACCTGCTGTCCCTGTTCACCTAGCATTAAAATAGGTATCTGGGTGTTAGTCGACTGGTATGAGTTGCATCCTGGGACAAAATTGACCTAATTTGCCTGAAGTGCTCAGCATAACAAGCGGCTTTCTATATAGCAGTGTGTTACTGATGACAAGTACGGTCTGTATACCTTCTACATGTGCAGGTTAAAATAAACAGTTTTATTATTTATTTTATTATTATTACTATTATTATTATTATTATTATTATTATTATTATTATTAAATGAAAGTTAGAAATGTGACCAGATGTGTGAGGCAGGTGTGTATGTCAGTGTTATTACGTATTACAAGTATCTTACTGTGATGCAATATACTGTTTATGGCATTTTCTTGCGAGAAGACGTTTCGCCCACCCTGCGGTATTAAGATTTTTATTAAGGAAACACTTCCGTTTTATCACATTTCAAACGTGGGTGAAACTTGGGTCTCTCTACTGCCTGGAGGCTTCACCTGTGCAACAAGGTTCTTCAGGCGAATACAACACTGGAGGTGCTTGTTAAGGAGACATATCGGATTTATCATTGAAATAGAGAGAAGCAAAGTTTACATGTGTACATTGTATCACAGGTGAGGCGAGGTGCGTGAAGGCAGTGCTAAGCGATGATTACTTCAAAGCAGGACGAGTCTGACAAGAACATCTGAAGTCATCAAACTGCCTTAAGTCTTTGAAGTGTTATATAATCCGTTGCATTAAAGCGGGGTCCCACCAGCATGTGTTGTGCCCGGTCATCTCTGGGGACTAATTTGGCGTCTTTGTGGTTCAAGAGAAGCTTGTTGTACCCAAGGTAAAACCACTGTACAAGTCATCAAGAAAGATGTACGGTACTCACCCATTTGGGGAGTCAATGTCGGGTCACCTCACGGAGGAGACCCGGGCCGGGGCGATACCGGCGAACCACTCAAATCGTAAACAAAAAGAGACGCTGGTGGGAGTCTCAGTGTTCCAGGGAGAATCTTGGAAAGAATCCTGTGATGGTTGTTGTTTCTCCCTCCTCTCGTAGATACAAATCCAGATGTACTTCCGTTAATCCTTTTGGAGCTTAGTTACTAGGCCTTTTGTGTATCCATATGCTTTTGACTTACCTTCCGCGGGATGGTTGTAGTGTGTACAATAAACTAGCCACTTCGGTGGCAAAATCTAATCTAATCTCTTCCGGTGGAAATATAAACACAAATGCAGTATAATGTGATCCTTTATTGACAACGTTTCACCCACTGTGTGGGTGAAACGTTGTCAATAAAGGATCACATTATACTGCATTTGTGTTTATATTTCCATTGTGTCGGTATTTTATACCATTTATTTCCAATCTCTTCCGGTGTTGTGGTGAGATGACAAGTGTCGTAGGTCGTCAAGTGTCGTAGGTCGTCCCTCTGGGCTTCCTGCAGACACTGAATCAGTTCACAGTTTGCCTCTACGTGAACAATACAAAGGCAAAATATCGTGATTGGTACAATACACAAATAACCCGCATATATCAGAGATGAGCTTATGACGACGTTTCGGTCCGACTTGGACCATTTACGAGTCCCACAGTGTGACTTGTAAATGGTCCAAGACGGACCGAAACGTCGTGACAAGCTTCTCTCTCCTATAACTGAGTGTTATATCATTGATGGTAAACAATATGGATTAGTTGGTGAATATGACTATGTGATAAATGGTTTAAAAAACCACCAAGTTGAAAAATGAGACACCTGTGTAACATTTGGGCACCTTGATTGCGGAAACGTTTCGCCAGGAACTAGCTGAAGAAACCACTGACTGGCGAAACGTTCCCACAATAAACATTCCTAAATGTGATATAAGTGACTTATTCATGGATAAGACACATGTGTCACACTTGCTGAAACGTTTCGCCTACACAGTAGGTTTCTTCAGCAGGTTTCCTTGTGTTAGGTAAGACACATATGCAACAGTTAGGTATCTTTATTTCGAAACGTTTCGCCTACCTGCCCTCCCAGATCAACCTACGTCTCACCTCCTGGCACTATATAAGGCTCCATCCTGTCACTTCAACTTCATATTGTTTCAGACAACGGAACAATGCTCTTCTCCAGACTGAGGGACTGACCACCTCAAAACTTTAAGGGTGATGGACTGATTACATCGTCTTCAAGTATCTTCTGCTTCTATCAACTTTTCTGTACTCGACTGAAGAAGCCTACTGTGTAGGCGAAACGTTTCGAAATAAAGATACCTAACTGTTGCATATGTGTCTTACCTAACAATCTGTCGGTATTTTATACCATTTTAGGTTTCCTTGTGTTGGACTGAAGAAACCTGTCGTGCAGGCGAGCGAAACGTCCCGGTAGTAAAGACACCCAAGTTTCACATGTGATTTGCAGATTATTACTTCTCGAAATGGAAGATGTTCATTGTGTTCATCCTCAATAGTGAACTTCAAGGAATGTTCAGCAGAGTTGATGTTGTTAGGTAAGACACATATGCAACAGTTAGGTATCTTTATTTCGAAACGTTTCGCCTACACAGTAGGCTATGGAACAATGCTCTTCTCCAGACTGAGGGACTGACCACCTCATCGTCTTCAAGTCGTCTTCATCGTCTTCAAGTCTCTTCTGCTTCTATCAACTTTTCTGTACTCGACTGAAGAAGTCTACTGTGTAGGCGAAACGTTTAGAAATAAAGATACCTAACTGTTGCATATGTGTCTTACCTAACAACCTGTCGGTATTTTATACCATTTTAATGTTCAGAGTTGATGTTACTCAGGAATTGGCCTGAGTCGAGTCATCTAGGAAGGATGGCAAGGATGCCCACGTACTGTACGTGTTACCTCCACTGAGGGAGTTGTGGCGTCCGTTCCTCCTCCAGGTGCAGCAGGTGTGGCCAGGACCACACCGAGGGAAGTGTGGCGTCCGTTCCTCCTCCATGTGCAGCAGGTGTGGCCAGGACCACACCGAAGGAGGTGTGGCGTCCGTTCCTCCTCCAGGTGCAGCAGGTGTGGCCAGGACCACACCGAGGGAGGTGTGGCGTCCGTTCCTCCTCCAGGTGCAGCAGGTGTGGCCAGGACCACACCGAGGGAGGTGTGGCGTCCGTTCCTCCCCCAGGTGCAGCGGGGGAAGCCAGGACCACACTGTAGGAAGTGTGGCGTCCGTCCCTCCTCCAGGTGCAGCAGGCGTGGCCAGGACCACACTGTAGGAAGTGTGGCGTCCGTTCCTCCTCCAGGTGCAGCAGGTGTGGCCAGGACCACACCGAGGGAGGTGTGGCGTCCGTTCCTCCTCCAGGTGCAGCAGGCGTGGCCAGGACCACACTGTAGGAAGTGTGGCGTCCGTTCCTCCTCCAGGTGCAGCAGGTGTGGCCAGAACCACACCGAGAGAGGTGTGGCGTCCGTTCCTCCTCCAGGTGCAGCAGGTGTGGCCAGGACCACACCGAGGGAGGTGTGGCGTCCCTTCCTCCTCCAGGTGCAGCAGGCGTGGCCAGGACCACACTGTAGGAAGTGTGGCGTCCGTTCCTCCTCCAGGTGCAGCAGGCGTGGCCAGGACCACACTGTAGGAAGTGTGGCGTCCGTCCCTCCTCCAGGTGCAGCAGGCGTGGCCAGGACCACACTGTAGGAAGTGTGGCGTCCGTTCCTCCTCCAGGTGCAGCAGGTGTGGCCAGGACCACACCGAGGGAGGTGTGGCGTCCGTTCCTCCTCCAGGTGCAGCAGGTGTGGCCAGGACCACACCGAGGGAGGTGTGGCGTCCGTTCCTCCTCCAGGTGCAGCAGGCGTGGCCAGGACCACACTGTAGGAAGTGTGGCGTTCGTCCCTCCTCCAGGTGCAGCAGGTGCGGCCAGGACCACACCGAGGGAGGTGTGGCGTCCGTCCCTCCTCCAGGTGCAGCAGGCGTGGCCAGGACCACACTGAGAGGTGATCCCATGGTCATTCCAAATAACTGCCTTTGACAGAATCAATAAAAATATTCCAGTATTTTAACCCACTTACAGGAAATACAGACAAAACTTTGAACCATTTTTAACATTGCCTCGAAAACACTGGTATTAATATGTACTTACTGAATCTCAGATTCAACACTCATGTTTATTTAGGTATGTTTACAACATGACGTAGTGACACAATGACGTAGTGACGTAATGACGTAGTGACGCAGTAACACAATGATTCAATGACGCAGAGATAGAGTGACATAGTTACATACTAACACAGTGACGCAGTAACGTAATTTTAAGCAGTGGAATAAATTATTTGACGTGAAAGTGTGTGTGTGTATATATATATATATATATATATATATATATATATATATATATATATATATATATATATATATATATATATATATATATATATATATATATATAGGTATATTTTACTACATAATATGTACAGATGATATAAGAGATACATTGCTGATACAAAGACGGTATATACAGTACATGAAGTGTGAGAGATACATGTCTAGTACATGTTGTTACGTGTCACTGATTATAATGTAAAAATCTCGTCTAGCTGTTATTAAGAGAGCTTCATGTGTAGAGCTCTGCTCACAGATGGTCTGGTGGGTCGAGAAGAGTTGATACCGATAACCCACCCACCCACCCGCAAACCCACCTGCCTGCCTAACCGCCCACCCACGAATCTATTCATCCGCCCACTTATCGTCCCACCCGTCAAGCCTGCGGACATCCCCCACTTCCCGCCCACCGGCCCACCCCGACCCACCTCCCAGGCCCACCCTTCTCTCTCATTAATTCAACCAAACGACCATTTAAATCCCCTCTAATAGTTAATCAATGAAGCTAAACACTTTTCCGGTTGGGGGCGTCGAGGGGAGGGGTCTTACTGTGAGGGTGAGGGGATGTGAGGGGTGGGGAGGAAGAGAAAGAAGGCGGGGAGGGGGGGAAAGAGGGACACTTAGTGAAGAGATAGGGGAGAAAGAGACAAGCAGGGAGGGGAGAGAGATGGGAGGGTACTGGAGGGGAAATAGAGGGGGAGGGAAGAGAGATGGGAGGAGAGGTGAGAGAGGGGACGGAAAGAGATGGGAGGACAATGGGGGAGAGAGGAGCAGGGAAGGGAGTGAGATAGGAGAGGAGGGGACGGAAGAGAGAAGGGAAAGGAGAAGAGGGGAGATAGGTGAAGGGAGGGGAAAGAGAAAGGAAAGGAGGGAAGATAGAGGGAAAGGGAGGGGAGAGAGGGGAGGGGAAGGGAGGGGAGAGAGGGGAGGGGGAGGGAGGGGAGAGAGGGGAGGGGGGAGGGAGGGGAGAGAGGAGAGGGGTAAACAAAGGCATCATGTTAACAATCGGTCACCAATTCATGTGTGAAATTCACCCAGTGAGACCAACCCTTACTGTGTGTGTGTGTGTGTGTGTGTGTGTGTGTGTGTGTGTGTATGTGTGTGTGTGTGTGTGTGTGTGTGTATGTGTGTGTGTGTGTGTGTGTGTGTGTGTGTGTGTGTGTGTGTGTGTGTGTGTGTGTGTGTGTGTGTGTGTGTGAGTGTGTGTGTGTGTGTGTGTGTGTGTGTGTGTGTGTGTGTGTGTGTGTGTGTGTGTGTGTGTGTGTGTGTGTGTGTGTGTGTGTGTGTGTGTGTACTCACCTAGTTGAGGTTGCAGGGGTCGAGTCCAAGCTCCTGGCCCTGTGTGTGTGTGTGTCAGGGGAAAAGAGAGAGAGAGAGAGAGAGAGAGAGAGAGAGAGAGAGAGAGAGACAGAGAGAGAGAGAGAGAGAGAGAGAGAGAGAGAGAGAGAGAGAGAGAGAGAGAGAGAGAGAGAGAGAGAGAAAGAGAGAGAGAGACTATGCAGAAGACTTCTCATCTCTCGTCTGGACCAATCCTGGATAGATCTGTCATTTCAGCAGAGCCTTCAACACAGGAGGGATGTGGGTGGCCTTACTGTTATGTACAAGGCCAATATTGTCAAAGTACCACACTTGGATCCACTTCGAGGACAGCATGAAGCAAACTTCTATACCACAAGACGGGCAGACAGCAGCAACTTCACTCTGGTTGTACCTTCTCCAGAACATCACTCTATCTGAGATCATATATACCCAGGATGACACGAGTCTGGAACACATTCGTACAGCATTATGATGTCAACGAGATAAAGTCAGTTGATCAGATGAAAATGCTGGCCCACAGATGGCTCCAACTTCATCCTGTTCCCTACTTGTATGTCCCATAACAATAAAAATGCTTTCAAATGAGCTTATGTAGGTAACAACTCTTAGCTTGTCAATAAAGTTAGGAATCCTTAACCTGTAAATATCTTGTCAAAGCTACGGATCCTTAACCTAACCTTGTCAAACATCAAGAATTAATCCATCAGAATTCTTACACGGCAAACACGCAACACAGCACTACCCTCGACCTCCCAGCACCAGTGTGGAACCCTCCCTCACCAAGCCAAAATCCAGACTCGACCAACGAAAGTGATGAACCCCCAACATCTTCTGATAATGAAGGAACACACAAGAGGAGACACAACCACAACATGGAAAACACTCGGGCATCGACAGTGAAGCCTAGAGACCATGGATCAGAATAAGGGCACCCAGAATCAGCCTCAAACGCACAGATAAAAACAGCGAACTGAAAAATAAAATTGATGCGAGGAGCGATCGTATAGAATCTAAACTTAGACACAGACATAGTTAAAATAGTTGACATGGATTAAAAAGTAGATACAGGAGAGCACAAGTATGTGATTATTATTATTATTATTATTATTATTATTATTATTATTATTATTATTATTATTATTATTATTATTATTATTATTATTATTATTATTATTATTAATATTATTATTATTTAGTTGTAGTAGTAGCAGTAGTATTGATTGTTGTTTTGTATTAATAATAATAATAATAATAATAATAATAATAATAATAATAATAATAATAATAATAATAATAATTATGTAATAATAATAATTATTATTACATAATTATTATTTTCATCGTTGTCTTGGAGAGGAACGAAGGACAATCATCTTTAATCCGAGGAAAAGAAGAGTAGCTCCGGGTCCCTGAGGCAACAGTCCTTCAGTAGCATTAAGATCCCGTAGGCAAGGTCCAGGAGCCAGAGCTTAACGACTCAGTAAGGCAGCCACACACACACACACACACACACCTCATTTATAAACATTAAAAATCTCCTTAAAGTCACTAATTTATAAGGTTCTGTGAGGCGGCTTCTTTGTTTTTGTTTTGATTCATTAAAAAACAAAAAAGCATCGCTTCCCTGTCATTAAAGGATTCAGTCAGTGCCTCAGATGGTTTCCAGTTGTCTCTGCGAGGTTTCAACTCTCATTATCTCGGTAATAATGGCAGAATTACCGACAGCATGTTAGGTGTAGAAACAACGCACAAATAACCCGCACATAGGAGAGAAACTTAAGATTACTTTTCGCTCCTACTTGGACCATCTACAAAGTCACTCTGTAGAATGTTAGGTAAATGTGACGTTTTACCCTGGCAACGTTTCGTTCTCCAGGAGCTTCTTCGTCAAAGCCGTTTTTGGCGAGACTCGATCCTCCATCGGTAGTTAACCCCAACTTGTTTTAGATGAGACTCGATCCTCCATCACAAGTTAACCCCAACTTGTTTTAGATGAGACTCGATCCTCCATCACTAGTTAACCCCAACTTGTTTTAGATGAGACTCGATCCTCCATCACTAGTTAACCCCAACTTGTTTTAGATGAGACTCGATCCTCCATCACTAGTTAACCCCAACTTGTTTTAGATGAGACTCGATCCTCCATCACTAGTTAACCCCAACTTGTTTTAGATGAGACTCGATCCTCCATCACTAGTTAACCCCAACTTGTTTTAGATGAGATTCGATCCTCCATCACTAGTTAACCCCAACTTGTTTTAGATGAGACTCGATCCTCCATCACTAGTTAACCCCAACTTGTTTTAGATGAGACTCGATCCTCCATCACTAGTTAACCCCAACTTGTTTTAGATGAGACTCGATCCTCCATCACTAGTTAACCCCAACTTGTTTTAGATGAGACTCGATCCTCCATCGCTAGTTAACCCCAACTTGTTTTAGATGAGACTCGATCCTCCATCACTAGTTAACCCCAACTTGTTTTAGATGAGACTCGATCCTCCATCACTAGTTAACCCCAACTTGTTTTAGATGAGACTCGATCCTCCATCACTAGTTAACCCCAACTTGTTTTAGATGAGACTCGATCCTCCATCGCTAGTTAACCCCAACTTGTTTTAGATGAGACTCGATCCTCCATCGCTAGTTAACCCCAACTTGTTTTAGATGAGACTCGATCCTCCATCGCTAGTTAACCCCAACTTGTTTTAGATGAGACTCGATCCTCCATCACTAGTTAACCCCAACTTGTTTTAGATGAGACTCGATCCTCCATCACTAGTTAACCCCAACTTGTTTTAGATGAGACTCGATCCTCCATCGCTAGTTAACCCCAACTTGTTTTAGATGAGACTCGATCCTCCATCACTAGTTAACCCCAACTTGTTTTTGGATTCACTAACAAAAAACAACTCAGACCATCGATTTCTCCGTCATTAAAAGATGACTTCAATGCCTCAGATGTTTTCCAATTCCATCCTCGTGGCTTCACCTGCCCTCTGTTTACCCCCCTCCCCCCTTTCCAAAGGCTCGATCCTCCGTCCCACGTCGTTTCCCCCTCCCCTCCCCTTCCCCTCAACCCCCCGACCCCCACCACCAGGAGGCGGAGGACAATAACGACCATTTCGACATTTTAGAGAAACCAACATTTTGAGTTGGCAGACAATGCGCTTTTTAATTCCCGGCTCCATGTTAATGAATCTACAGAGAAAGAACTTCATTTGAATAGACCAATATAAATAAAACAGTCGGCGCCGTATGAAAAAAAAAAATAAAAAATTCCCGGTGAAAAGCGCCTTGTTTTGAAGTACCGTGCAAAAAACTTGCTGATTAGCTAAAATGTGGACCGTGTGCGGAAAAAACGAATCTCATTTGTCCGGGAAAAATGTGCCAGGAGGGGGGGCTCAGGGGGTTGTTTGGGGGGCTCATGGGGTTGCTGGGGGAGCTCAAGGGGTTGCTGGGGGGAGTGAGGGGGATAGGAACAGGATAGGAGGGAACAGGATAGGATGTGTGAAGGAAGGGGGGTAGTTAGAGGGCAGGATAGGAAGGGGGTGGCGGAAGAGGGGAGAAAAAAACAGGAAAGAGGTAAAAAAAAAAAAAAAGGCGTGTGGAAAAGGCCAAGGTGTAGAAGTTTGACTGGGAAAATGAGTCTGGGTGACGGGATAGTCTTGGGAAAAGGGCAAAGTGATGGGGATGGAAGGGAACGAGGGAAGAAAAGGCGCCATGGGAATCAATATTAACTGTCAACACTTTTCTAAAAGTCAACATTTTACCCTGCTATATATATATATATATATATATATATATATATATATATATATATATATATATATATATATATATATATATATATATATATATATATATATATATATATATTGTTGTAAACTTATTAGTCAGGTCAATTGTCAGGTAAATATCATAGCATGTCAGACAGTTGGGAAGTTTGTCAGCAGTTTATGATCCAATCAAATTTCATGTCTTATAGGCGCTGGACAGGCACCTAAATCAGTACCTGACATCGGGCTGTGGCTTGGTTTGCGTGCAACCAGCAGTAACAGCCTGGTTGATTAGAGCCTGATACACCCCAAGGCCTGGCCACAAACCGTGCCGCCGGGTCGTTGACCCCGTAACCCCCTCCAGATATACTCCAGGTAAAAATAAATCCAATTTATACAGTCCTGGACTTTTATTCAAACTGCAATCAATACTTCAGTTTTCTTACGAAACTTGATTCTGTTACATCTCGTTTAATCATTTTGCTTGATACACTTTTCTCGGTCTTTAGAAAATAAATGAGTAGTTAAAATCTCTCGCATTAATACACGGGACATTAGACTCTTGCCCAGTTCTAATGCAGTACTAGAACCCACAGGTTCTTATTTACTGTACTAGAACCCGCTGGTTCTTATTTACTATACTAGAATCCACTGGTTCTTATTTACTGTACTAGAACCCACTGGTTCTTATTTACTATACTAGAACCCACTGGTTCTTATTTACTGTACTAGAACCCACTGGTTCTTATTTACTATACTAGAACCCACTGGTTCTTATTTACTGTACTAGAACCCACTGGTTCTTATTTACTATACTAGAACCCACTGGTTCTTATTTACTGTACTAGAACCCACTGGTTCTTATTTACTGTACCAGAACCCTGGTTCTTACTGTACTAGTGGTTCTTATTTACTATACTAGAACCCACTGGTTCTTATTTACTATAGAACCAGAACCCACTGTACTAGTGGTTCTTATTTACTATACTAGAACCCACTGTACTAGAACCCACTGGTTCTTATTTACTATACTAGAACCCACTGGTTCTTATTTACTGTACTAGAACCCACTGGTTCTTATTTACTGTACTAGAACCCACTGGTTCTTATTTACTATACTAGAACCCACTGGTTCTTATTTACTATACTAGAACCCGCTGGTTCTTATTTACTGTACTAGAACCCGCTGGTTCTTATTTACTATACTAGAACCCACTGGTTCTTATTTACTGTACTAGAACCCACTGGTTCTTATTTACTATACTAGAACCCACTGGTTCTTATTTACTATACTAGAACCCGCTGGTTCTTATTTACTGTACTAGAACCCGCTGGTTCTTATTTACTATACTAGAACCCACTGGTTCTTATTTACTATACTAGAACCCGCTGGTTCTTATTTACTGTACTAGAACCCGCTGGTTCTTATTTACTGTACTAGAACCCGCTGGTTCTTATTTACTGTACTAGAACCCGCTGGTTCTTATTTACTATACTAGAACCCGCTGGTTCTTATTTACTGTACTAGAACCCGCTGGTTCTTATTTACTATACTAGAACCCGCTGGTTCTTATTTACTGTACTAGAACCCGCTGGTTCTTATTTACTATACTAGAACCCGCTGGTTCTTATTTACTGTACTAGAACCCACTGGTTCTTATTTACTGTACTAGAACCCACTGGTTCTTATTTACTGTACTAGAACCCTCTTGTTCTTATTTACTATACTAGAACCCGCTGGTTCTTATTTACTGTACTAGAACCCACTGGTTCTTATTTACTGTACTAGAACCCACTGGTTCTTATTTACTGTACTAGAACCCGCTGGTTCTTATTTACTATACTAGAACCCACTGGTTCTTATTTACTGTACTAGAACCCGCTGGTTCTTATTTACTATACTAGAACCCGCTGGTTCTTATTTACTGTACTAGAACCCACTGGTTCTTATTTACTATACTAGAACCCATTTACTGTACTAGAACCCGCTGGTTCTTATTTACTATACTAGAACCCTCTGGTTCTTATTTACTGTACTAGAACCCACTGGTTCTTATTTACTGTACTACTAGAACCCACTGGTTCTTATTTACTATACTAGAACCCATTTGCTGTACTAGAACCCGCTGGTTCTTATTTACTATACTAGAACTGGTTCTTATTTACTATACTAGAACCCGCTGGTTCTTATTTACTGTACTAGAACCCGCTGGTTCTTATTTACTGTACTAGAACCCGCTGGTTCTTATTTACTATACTAGAACCCGCGGGTTCTTATTTACTATACTAGAACCCATTTACTGGTTCTTATTTACTATACTAGAACCCGCTGGTTCTTATTTACTGTACTAGAACCCGCTGGTTCTTATTTACTATACTAGAACCCGCTGGTTCTTATTTACTGTACTAGAACCCACTGGTTCTTACTAGAACCCACTGGT
This sequence comes from Cherax quadricarinatus, assembly GCF_038502225.1. Classification (NCBI taxonomy): domain Eukaryota; kingdom Metazoa; phylum Arthropoda; class Malacostraca; order Decapoda; family Parastacidae; genus Cherax; species Cherax quadricarinatus. Next base: position 20,461,975 of record NC_091318.1, read on the forward strand.
TCTTATTTACTATACTAGAACCCACTGGTTCTTATTTACTATACTAGAACCCACTGGTTCTTATTTACTATACTAGAACCCACTGGTTCTTATTTACTATACTAGAACCCACTGGTTCTTATTTACTATACTAGAACCCACTGGTTCTCATTTACTATACTAGAACCCACTGGTTCTCATTTACTATACTAGAACCCACTTTACTTTTTGTAATCTTAGTTCAAGACTTTTTTTTCCAGTTTTACCCCAATAAAAGTTATTGAATTTTATACAGCTGATAACCGAGTCTATAAAATTCCCTGGACACAGTGCTGTACATGTTATGTCACAGTCCAGGAGTCTGGAGCGTGGTGAACCACATGTGTAACAGTTAGGTATCTTGATTCCGAAACTCTTTGCCTACACAGCAGGATTCTTCGGTCGAGTACAGAGGAGTCAGTGTTTCACTCATGTAATCATCTTAATTAAGACATAGTTTTGAGGTGGTCAGTCCCTCTGTCCATTCTTCAGTTCCATCCTGCCTCTCTCATACTGCAGTTCCACAGTACATATTAATATTATTATTATTATTAGAAGTAGTAGTAGTAGTAGTAGTAATAGTAGTAGTAGTAGTAGTAATAGTAGTAGTAGCGGTAGTCGTCGTACGTAGTAGTAGTGGTACTGGTAGTCATAGTAGTAGTAGTAGCAACAGTAGAGATGTAGGATGGAACTAGAGAATGAGCTGAGGGACTGACCACCTCAGAACTATGTCTTCAAGGGTGATGGACTGATTACATCGTCTCTACATCTCTACTGCTTCTGCTGCCCTCTCTGTACTCGACTGAAGAAGCCTACTATATAGTTAGGTAAAGATACCTAACTGTTACACATGTGGTTTACTTATCAACTTGTCGGGATTGTATACCATTACCTTAATCCGAACCGTACAAAGAAGCCGCGTCTTTCAATTTGTAACTGTAAGCGATTTCACGGGCTTAAGATCACAGTACAGTGAATAAGAACTTAACCCAGGAGCTGGAGATGTTGGAGAGCGTTATCTGTCCCAGCTCACAAGATTCGACAGTATTTGTCTCACCTGTCATGTTGTGATGCCATTAGACCTTTCTTGTCAGGTCCCTTCCTCTGTGCGCTGAGAAAGCAGGACGGAGGAATCAGGTGCATCAATGGCAACTCCTTTCAGCGCCTTCTTGCCAGGGCGGAAGCGAGAATAGTCAGCTAAGATGAACCAACATGTTGAACCAAGTTTAGGTGCAATTCTTGATTCCACACAGCTGTGAAACAGCAGCCTTGTAGTAGCTGGATAGTTCACTAACCTCACCTAGACGGTATCTGTCAAATTAGGTCTACACTAACGGTGTTAATTCAGTCACAATGGATGCACTACTCAAGAGATGTTCGTGAGAAATTCTCTTCCCTTTATCCGTTCATCCATTCACATCACAAGACAGGCTCAAAACTTCTCTTTCCTTAGTTTGAATTAACTCATGGGGAAGTGTTCATACGATGACCTCCTCCTCACCTCTTTCATTTTCTCTCTAGTCACCCAAAACAAAATCACTGAGGATCTGACCAACGAGCTCAAGTTCAGGGTCTTGATGATAGCACACAGTCACTGCTAGACCATAACAAAATTATCGAGGAACAAGAGGAGACTCAAGACCTCTTCCTAAACTCCTCGAAAAGTGAAAAAGTTGTCCTTCAGCTAAAACAATAATGAACAAGTCAGAGCTACCATGCAAGGAGTGCAAATTATTAATCCCAATGATCTATCATTGGTGTTTCATTTGGGTCACAAGTCTATGGTATGATTCTGGAAAACAAAAAAATCTCGGACATCGAAGACATGTTCTTCAAGACTACGCTGCTCTTCACCAACTCCAAGACTGATTATCTTGTCCTTTGTATCTAGTTCTACAGTCTCCCCATTATGTCCTTGAATTTGTATCGATAAAGCCACTGGTTGGCGAAACATCTACATATAAAGACTAATTCTTTATCTTCGTGGAAACGAGGATCAGACACACTGATGCCCCTGAATCCTTCTATCTCCTCACCATATATCTATCCCTTCTAAGGCTAACCTACTGTTTACGATGTTTTCTATCTTTCGCCAGCCTTAAACTATGACACACTTGTAAAAATCACGCTAGAAAAAGTACTTCACCTTCCCCTAGACGAGTCACAGTGGTCGCAAGCCATACATACCTCCAGTCAAATTAGGTGGACTGAACGTAGGTACAGCCTATCAGATTACCTCGCCAGCCTTCGTATCCTTCTCCAGTGGATCCAGTAATTTAAATGGGGTGGACGACCCCAGCAACACTAGTGGCAGAAGCGTGTGGGTCTCCCTACCAGCTCATACAACACTAGCTGAAATTGTGGCTAACAGTAAATCGAGCTGGAATAGTTCCAGTGCTAAAAAGATTTCTGCAGCTATGTTGAAGTTGGTGGAGCCAGTGGTCTGAGCGGCACTATGAAGGGCCATAGCAGCAACGACCACCGGCTTACCGGTGTTAGACCCACTGGTCTGAGTGGCCTTGTGACGGGCCATGACAACAAGAACCACTCGTACTGAATTTTGCTGGGATTCATGCCAGTTTAAGGTAAGTTATGTAATTTTGACAGATTTAGTGAATTTATGATTATCTCCAGCGACATGTTCTCGCCATTTATATAATATTGCTATTCAGTATAATCCTCCTCCTCCTAAAATAAACGAACCCGCCCAAATGTCTTGACTTTCTTAAACGGATTTGTCTCGACTCGATCACGATTTGTCTGGCTTCGACTTAGGGTTTGCTCTACCTCGATCCTAATTTTTAGTGATTTGATCCGGGCTTCATTTTTCGCATCATGGTGTCTGCTACACTCTTGAGTCGGTTCACCTCAGCTCTGCCTGTTTTGAGTCCTTGTTGATAGGGTTTGTAGATTGGGTGACAGAAGAGGGAAACAACTGTAACGGTGTTGTTATGGAGGCGTATTATTGGTAAGCGCCGTAGAGCCCAACCTGTCTGTCCTCTAAGCCTACATGAATCTGAGACAGAGGCACGTAGGCCTCCTCCAGAGGCCTACGTGCGGGGAGGAGTAGGTCACTTGAATTGAGGCTTGGCTAGGAAGCCTGCCTGTAAATAAGCTACATGTGCAACAGTTAGGTATCTTCAGTCGAGCACAGACAAGTAAGCAAAAGCATTAGAGTACACATCTGTACTCGACTGAAGAAGCCTACTATGTAGGCGAAACGTTTCGGAATAAAGATACCAAACTGTTGGACATGTGTCTTACTTATCAACTTGTCGGTATTGCATACCATTATCATATTCAGTCCTGTTAATGTCGCTAGCAACTACATATAAGTACACTACACAATACTGTTGAAACAATTTTCTCCCTCTCGGCCCTGTTGTGACATCACAACACAACGTCAGCCGCGAGAATGACGCAGCTCAGGTACTGAGCAGCCTGTGTAAATATTGTAGCTAAAAGGTATAAAATACGTAAAATATGGACACGATGGAATACACACAGATGCAGTATAATGCGATCCTTTATTGACTACGTTTCGCCCACACAGTGGCGCTCCGTCAAGTCACAGACAGATCTGTTTGTGGCTTGATAAAGCCCTGGAGCTACCTGGAGATGATGTAAACACGTGATGTGATGTAATTACGTGATATGATCACGTGATATGATGTGATGTGGCGTGATCACGTAATGTGATGATATGTGATGTGGCGTGATGTGATCATGTGATGTAATCACCTACTGTGATCATGTGATGTGATCACGTAATGTGATCATGTGATATGATCACATGTTGTGATCATCGTTCTAAGACAGAACAAATGCAATATAAACTCGGTTAGTTAAACATTGACCTGAACCTCACCAGGGTGAACCCTCAGGGCCCGCCGCCCCCTGCAACCCTCCCCCTGGAAGGGGAATTTATTTCCCTTGTGGGCGAGGGAGGACTCCTAATGGTGGTAAAAGGCTTCCGATCCGAGGAATAAGAGCTACTTCTCTCTCCCCCTCTCTCTTGTATCAAACCCCATTACCTCCCCATTTCCCATTAGCTCAGCAATCCTAGTGCCACTTCCTCCCTCGCCCAGCGCCCCTCCCTCTAACCCCCGCGCCCCTTACCCTCCCCAGCCCCCCGCCTTAGTCCCCCCAGCCCGCCCCTTCTCTCACCCTCCCAGCGCCCCCTCCTCACCCTATCGCCCCTACCCTCACTCCAGCGCCCCTCCCCTCACCCCAGCGCCCCTTCTCTCACCCCAGCGCCCCTCCCCTCACCCCATCGCCCCTACCCTCACCCCAGCGCCCCTCCCCCTGCACTAACGCAGTTATTAAACAGGCAAAATTTTTCCTAATCAGATGAAGTGAAGTTGATCAGCGTGAGCTGTAAGGCAGCCCTCGTTACCCAGTAACTTTGTTAGTGGGGGAGCAGCGCCCCCTTCCTGCTCTACTGGAGGCGGGGGAGGGGGTAGCAGCGTCCCCCCTGGTCTACTGAAGGGGGTACCAGCGTCCCCCTACTCTGAAGGAGGCGGGGTGGAGGGGAGCAGCTCCTTCCTGCTCTGCAGAAGGCGAAGTGAAGAGGGAGCAGCGCACCCTACCCTGCAGGAGGCAGTGGATGGTGGGGAACAACGCCCCCAGCAGGAGACAGGAGAGGAGGGGGAGGAGAGGGAGTTGCGCCCCAGCAAGAGACAGGGGAGGAAGGGAAAGATATGGAGCAACGCCCCCAGCAGGGAAAGAGAGAGAGAGAGAGAGAGAGAGAGAGAGAGAGAGAGAGAGAGAGAGAGAGAGAGAGAGAGAGAGAGAGAGAGAGAGAGAGAGAGAGAGAGAAAGAGAGAGGGAAAGAGGGAGATAGATAGATAGATAGATAGAGAGAGAGAGAGAGAGAGAGAGAGAGAGAGAGAGAGAGAGAGAGAGAGAGAGAGAGAGAGAGAGAGAGAGAGAGAGAGAGAGAGAGAGAGAGAGAGAGAGAGAGAGAGAGAGAGAGAGAGAGAGAGAGAGAGAGAGAGAGAGAGAGAGAGAGAGATTGTTATGGAATGTCTACTTCAATTACCTTCTTCATATCATCCCATAATCAGATGTATATGCAGACGACTGTACTCTGACATTTACTTATCCAGGATAGGAAATGCCATCTGCTTTAAGCTACATCAATCACCAGCTAAGAGCTATATCAGCTTGGGGAAACAGATGGCAGGTAACATCTGCTACTGAGAAAATACAAATGATGATGGTCTCTAGGTACCATGATGTAATGCCGGAGCAGTAGTAAGTATGAATGGGAGAGTGTTGGTACCCGGGGACAGTGTTGATATCCTTGGGGTGAAATTTGACTCCAAACTGACCACGAACAACCACGTTGTAAATCTTGCAAACAAGGAGGCCAGGAAGCTTACAGCACTTCGACGTATCTGGCATCTGCTAGACAGAAGGGGTTGTAAGATCCTGTACGAGACACATGTACAGGATCTTGCTCCAATTTCTTGGTTCGCCTGACCCCCATCTCATCTGCGACTACTTGACATAGTGGAGGACAGAGCAAGACGTCTCATCTCTCGCCTGGACCCAGCCTGGATAGATCTGTCATTTCAGCAGAGCCTTCAACACTGGAGGGATGTGGACGGTCTTACTGTTATGTACACGGCCAATATTGTCAAAGTACCACACTTGGCTCCACTCTGAGGACGGCGAGAAGTGAACTTCTACATCACAAGACGGGCAGCCAGCAACAACTTCACTCTGACTGTACTCTTCTCCAGAACATCACTTCATCTGAGATCATTTATTCCTAGAATAACTCGTGTCTGGAACATATAAGTACATCATATTGATATCAACGAGATAAAGTCAGTTGATCAAATGAAATTGCTGACCCACAGATGGTTCCAACTTCATCCTGTTCCATACTTGTATGTTTCATGAATTGATGTAGGTAACAGCTCTTGACTTATAATTAGTTAGGAATCCTTGCTCTAACCTTGTTAAACCTTGTGGAGAGAGAGAGAGAGAGAGAGAGAGAGAGAGAGAGAGAGAGAGAGAGAGAGAGAGAGAGAGAGAGAGAGAGAGAGAGAGAGAGAGAGAGAGAGAGAGAGAGAGATAGAGAGTCGAACTTGCTCACATTGGTTATAGTGACCATCCCACTAAGCTAGTGTAAACTTGCCACAGAATCACAGAAAGACACAGGTGCAACGCAGGTGTCTCTCAGCCATAAAGACACATATGTGTTGCACATGTGTCCTGTCTGTGTGTCAGTCTTTATACTATTTATAATTTAAATTACTGAAACCTGTCTTCTTTTTATTTTAATAAAAATTAAAAATCTTCGAATTTTTCCTTTAATGGCACTTTCCTGGTAGTTTATTGGTACTTTCCTGGTAGTTTATTGGTACTTTCCTGGTAGTTTATTGGTACTTTCCTGGTAGTTTATTGGTACTTTCCTGGTAGTTTATTGGTACTTTCCTGGTAGTTTATTGGTACTTTCCTGGTAGTTTATTGGTACTTTCCTGGTAGTTTATTGGTACTTTCCTGGTAGTTTATTGGTACTTTCCTGGTAGTTTATTGGTACTTTCCTGGTAGTTTATTGGTACTTTCCTGGTAGTTTATTGGTACTTTCCTGGTAGTTTATTAGTACTTTCCTGGTAGTTTATTGGTACTTTCCTGGTAGTTTATTGGTACTTTCCTGGTAGTTTATTGGTACTTTATTGGTAGTTTATTGGTACTTTCCTGGTAGTTTATTGTTACTTTATTGGTACTTCCTGGTAGTTTATTGGTACTTTCCTGGTAGTTTATTGGTACTTTCCTGGTAGTTTATTGGTACTTTCCTGGAAGTTTATTGGTACTTTCCTGGTAGTTTATTGGCACTTTCCTGGTAGTTTATTGGTACTTTCCTGGTAGTTTATTGGTACTTTCCTGGTAGTTTATTGGTACTTTCCTGGTAGTTTATTGGTACTTTCCTGGTAGTTTATTGGTACTTTCCTGGTAGTTTATTGGTAATTTCCTGGTAGTTTATTGGTACTTTCCTGGTAGTTTATTGGTACTTTCCAGGTAGTTTATTGGTACTTTCCTGGTAGTTTATTAGTACTTTCCTGGTAGTTTATTGGTACTTTCCTGGTAGTTTATTGGTACTTTCCTGGTAGTTTATTGGTACTTTCCTGGTAGTTTATTGGTACTTTCCTGGTAGTTTATTGGTACTTTCCTGGAAGTTTATTGGTACTTTCCTGGTAGTTTATTGGTACTTTCCTGGTAGTTTATTGGTACTTTCCTGGTAGTTTATTGGTACTTTCCTGGTAGTTTATTGGTACTTTCCTGGTAGTTTATTGGTACTTTCCTGGTAGTTTATTGGTACTTTCCTGGTAGTTTATTGGTACTTTCCTGGTAGTTTATTGGTAATTTCCTGGTAGTTTATTGGTACTTTCCTGGTAGTTTATTGGTACTTTCCAGGTAGTTTATTGGTACTTTCCTGGTAGTTTATTAGTACTTTCCTGGTAGTTTATTGGTACTTTCCTGGTAGTTTATTAGTACTTTCCTGGTAGTTTATTAGTACTTTCCTGGTAGTTTAATGGCACTTTCCTGGTAGTTTATTGGTACTTTCCTGGTAGTTTATTGGTACTTTCCTGGTAGTTTATTGGTACTTTCCTGGTAGTTTATTAGTACTTTCCTGGTAGTTTATTGGTACTTTCCTGATAGTGTATTGGTACTTTCCTGGTAGTTTATTGGTACTTTCCTGGTAGTTTATTAGTACTTTCCTGGTAGTTTATTGGTACTTTCCTGATAGTGTATTGGTACTTTCCTGGTAGTTTATTGGTACTTTCCTGGTAGTTTATTGGTACTTCCTGGTAGTTTATTGGTACTTTCCTGGTACTTTATTGGTACTTTCCTGGTAGTTTATTGGTACTTTCCTGGTAGTTTATTGGTACTTTCCTGGTAGTTTATTGGTACTTTCCTAGTAGTTTATTGGTACTTTCCTGGTAGTTTATTGGTACTTCCTGGTAGTTTATTGGTACTTTCCTGGTACTTTATTGGTACTTTCCTGGTAGTTTATTGGTACTTTCCTGGTAGTTTATTGTTACTTTCCTGGTAGTTTATTGGTACTTCCTGGTACTTTATTGGTACTTTCCTGGTAGTTTATTGGTACTTTCCTGGTAGTTTATTGGTACTTTCCTTGTAGTTTATTGTTACTTTCCTGGTAGTTTATTGGTACTTTCCTGATAGTTTATTGGTACTTTCCTAACAGTTTATTGGTACTTTCCTGATACTTTTTTGGTACTTTCCAGGTACTTTACTGAAACTTTATTGGTACTTTCCTGGTACTTTACTGGTACTTTGTTAGTCTTTTGCTGGTACTTTCCTGGTACTTTACCGGTACTTTCCTGGTAATTTACTGGTACTTTCCTGGTACTTTCCTGGTACTCTACCGGTACTTTCCTGGTAATTTATAGGCACTAGATTAGTACTTTTTTCCTTGTTTTGTTTTCTTTTGAGAGTACAAACGGTAAGACCGATGAAAGTCGAGGAGTTTGAGGTTATCAGTCCCTAAGCCTGGAGTCCAGGTGCTCAGGTCATCAGCCCCTCAGCCTGGACTTCAGGTGCTCAGGTCATCAGTTCCTCAGCCTGGAGTTCAGGTGCTCAGGTCATCAGTCCCTCAGCCTGGAGTCCAGGTGCTCAGGTCATCAGTCCCTAAGCCTGGAGTCCAGGTGCTCAGGTCATCAGTCCCTAAGCCTGGAGTCCAGGTGCTCAGGTCATCAGTCCCTCAGCGTAGAGTCCAGGTGCTCAGGTCATCAGTCCCTAAGCCTGGAGTCCAGGTGCTCAGGTCATCAGTCCCTCAGCCTGGAGCCCAGGTGCTCAGGTCATCAGTCTTCAGCCTGGAGTCCAGGTGCTCAGGTCATCAGTCCCTCAGCCTGCAGTCCAGGTGCTCAGGTCATCAGTCTTCAGCCTGGAGTCCAGGTGCTCAAGTCATCAGTCTTCAGCCTGGAGTCCAGGTGCTCAGGTCATCAGTCCCTCAGCCTGGAGTCCAGGTGCTCAGGTCATCAGTCCCTAAGCCTGGAGTCCAGGTGCTCAGGTCATCAGTCCCTCAGCCTGGAGCCCAGGTGCTCAGGTCATCAGTCCCTCAGCCTGGAGTCCAGGTGCTCAGGTCATCAGTCCCTCAGCCTGGAGTCCAGGTGCTCAGGTCATCAGTCTTCAGCCTGGAGTCCAGGTGCTCAGGTCATCAGTCCCTCAGCCTGGAGTCCAGGTGCTCAGGTCATCAGTCCCTCAGCCTGGAGTCCAGGTGCTCAGGTCATCAGTCCCTCAGCCTGGAGTCCAGGTGCTCAGGTCATCAGTCTTCAGCCTGGAGTCCAGGTGCTCAGGTCATCAGTCCCTCAGCCTGGAGTCCAGGTGCTCAGGTCATCAGTCTTCAGCCTGGAGTCCAGGTGCTCAAGTCATCAGTCTTCAGCCTGGAGTCCAGGTGCTCAGGTCATCAGTCCCTCAGCCTGGAGTCCAGGTGCTCAGGTCATCAGTCCCTCAGCCTGGAGTTCAGGTGCTCAGGTCATCAGTCCCTCAGCCTGGAGTCCAGGTGCTCAGGTCATCAGCCCCTCAGCCTGGAGTCCAGGTGCTCAGGTCATCAGTCCCTCAGCCTGGAGTCCAGGTGCTCAGGTCATCAGTCCTTCAGCCTGGAGTCCAGGTGCTCAGGTCGTCAGTCCCTCAGCCTGGAGTCCAGGTGCTCAGGTCATCAGTCCCTCAGCCTGGAGTCCAGGTGCTCAGGCCATCAGTCCCTCAGCCAGGAGTCCAGGTGCTCAGGTCATCAGTCCCTCAGCCTGGAGTTCATGTGCTCAGGTCATCAGTCTTCAGCCTGGAGTCCAGGTGCTCAGGTCATCAGTCTTCAGCCTGGAGTCCAGGTGCTCAGGTCATCAGTCTTCAGCCTGGAGTCCAGGTGCTCAGGTCATCAGTCCCTCAGTCTGGAGTCCAGGTGCTCAGGTCATCAGTCCCTCAGCCTGCAGTCCAGGTGCTCAGGTCATCAGTCTTCAGCCTGTAGTCCAGGTGCTTAGGTCATCAGTCCCTCAGCCTGGAGTCCAGGTGCTCAGGTCATCAGTCCCTCAGCCTGGAGTCCAGGTGCTCAGGTCATCAGTCCCTCAGCCTGGAGTCCAGGTGCTCAGGTCATTAGTCCCTCAGCCTGGAGTCCAGGTGCTCAGGTCATCAGTCTTCAGCCTGGAGTCCAGGTGCTCAGGTCATCAGTCCCTCAGCCTGGAGTCCAGGTGCTCAGGTCATTAGTCCCTCAGCCTGGAGTCCAGGTGCTCAGGTCATCAGTCTTCAGCCTGGAGTCCAGGTGCTCAGGTCATCAGTCCCTCAGCCTGGAGTCCAGGTGCTCAGGTCATCAGTCTTCAGCTTGGAGTCCAGGTGCTCAGGTCATCAGTCTTCAGCCTGGAGTCCAGGTGCTCAGGTCATCAGCCTTGTACTTTTCTTGAGAAAAGTACAGCATATGCTAGGTGAAGTTGCTTCTCTACACTTGTGTATCATCACTACACACACTTGTGTACCATCACTACACACACTTGTGTACCATCACTACACACACTTGTGTATCATCACTACACACACTTGTGTATCATCACTACACACACTTGTGTATCATCACTACACACACTTGTGTACCATCACTACACACACTTGTGTATCATCACTACACACACTTGTGAACCATCACTACACACACTTGTGTACCATCACTACACACACTTGTGTATCATCACTACACACACTTGTATACGACCCACCACTGAACAGCAGGAGGCCAAGATAAGAGTATGATAAGTACAATAAAACTATGGTTGATACACTAGCTGAGGCATCACCTACTTACACTAATGGATTTTTTTCCCTGGTGACCCCGCCTCCTGCTGCTTCAACTCGCCTCACTGCAGTAGCTCGGTTGGTAGCGCACTCAGCCCACACACTGAGGTCCTTGGTTCGTTTTCCGGTACGGGTGGAAACGTTCAGGTGTGTTTCCTTAAGAAGAAACCCGCTGTTCCTGTTCACCTATCAGTAAATAGGTGCCTGGGTGTTAACCGACTGGTGTGGGTCGCATCCTGGGGACCAAATTAACCTAACCAGGGGCTTTATATAGTGTGTCATTGATGTCAACTATGGTCTGTATAAGTTGTATCATGTACTTGAAGAAATAAAGATTATTATTTTTATTATTATTATTATTATTATTATTATTATTATTATTATTATTATTATTATTATTATTATTATTATTATTATTATTATTATTATTATTATTATTATTATAGGTAAGATTTGTCAGGAAACAGGATAAGTGTTTCCTGACGCGGGTTTTAATCATATGATGACCCATAGCTGGAGCTATTGGTCATGTGACCGAGGCCTTCCGCTGGCTTACGAGCCCACTCCTTTAAAAATATTTTTATGATTCATGGTTCCTTTGCTTATAAGCAACTTCTCCGAGCATATTATGTACTTTTCTCAAGACTGATGGACGGGACACATCGACTCCAGGCTGAGGGACTGACTGCCACGAACTCCTCCTTGTCTTCCACCGTTCTTGGACTGCGTTAGACTGAAGAAGCTACTGGTTGGCTTCCCAAATGTTGCACAACTGCCTCATTCCACACTTACGATGCACATTACCTACTTGAAGGCTGAGGGACTGATTACCTCGTCTTTTGTACATACTTCTACAGTCATCTCATTATGTTCTTGTACTGCACTGATAAAGTCACTGGATGGAGTAACGTCTACAAATTAAAGATAACTCGGATGTTGTACATGCACAGATAACCCGCACATTGGAGAGAGTAAAACTTATGACCACGTTATCAGTGTGGCTTTGTAAATGGCCCAAGTCTGAGCGAAACGTCGTGGTAAGCTCCTCTCTCCTAAGTGCGGGTTACTTGAGTATTCTTCCAGTCATGGTGTTGTGCCTTTGTGTTCGTTATGCTGCACATATATCCTGTTCTTCATCCTTATGTCGCACACCGCACTTTTCGCCTACCAGCTTACCGAATCACCAAGTTTAATTACGACGATGACCAAAAATGTGCGGAAATGTGGGTGAGGTGCGAGAGGGAGTTTTAGCGATGCGCTGGCCGGCTCGCCCCGCTAATTGCATCATTCCACTCATTACGTATACAAATTAGTTTTAGAGCCAATTATAACACGACCACTCGGCCATTATGGTATGCTGTCTCCTAATGCTATTAATTACACTGCAGATTTTTTGTTGTATTGTCGTGCGCACAGGGACGCGCGCGGTGGTTGTGTGTGTGTGTGTGTGTGTGTGTGTGTGTGTGTGTGTGTGTGTGTGTGTGTGTGTGTGTGTGTGTGTGTGTGTGTGTGTATACTCACCTATTTGTGGTTGCAGGGGTCGAGACTCAGCTCCTGGTCCCGTGTGTGTGTGTGTGTGTGTGTGTGTGTGTGTGTGTTAGATATGCATTCTCTTTAAAAACACGGGTGTTGTGCTAGTACTGTCTTATGCATATCGATTACCTGGAGTTTATCTGGAGAGAGTTCCGGGGGTCAACGCCCCCGCGGCCCGGTCTGTGACCAGGCCTCCTTAGGTCAGTGTCCCAGGATGCGACCCACACCAGTCGACTAACACCCAGGTACCCATTTTACTGATGGGGAACATAGACAACAGGTGGAAAGAAACACGTCCAATGTTTCTACTCTGGCTGGGAATCGAACCCAGGCCCTCGCCGTGTGAAGCGAGAGCGTTAACCACCAGGCCACCAGAGGGATATAAACCAAGTGGTCACACCATTAAACCAAGACACAACTCTCAACAATGGTTTATAATTACTTTTGCGTTAGTGGCTCGATCCACCGTCCCCTAATCGTGAGCATGGAGGGAAAAAACGTTTGAAAACAGTAGACTGAGCCTCATTTTGAAGGTCTGTAGGCCTACTGTAGAAAGCCCTTTATTCCTAGGGGGAAATTAGACACATGTACAACACCCGGGTATCTTTATCTGAGATAGGATAGAGATACATAGGTGTTACACATATGTTCTGTGTCCTCATCTTGTCGGTTTTGTGTTCTTAAGAAAGTAAGACTGATTTGATACATTGATACATGTCCATTGATGCAATAAGATCACAGTAAACAGGTGTTGTCACAATATACAAAGCAACCGCTGTGAAAAAATAGTGGAATTCCAAGCGCTTTCGTGACTTCTTCTTTATAATATGAGATATCACGAAAGCGCTTGGAATGTCACTATTTTTCCCAGTGGTTGTCTTGTATACATCCACTGAGCGACACTGAGGATAAAGGAGAGACACAGGGACATGGAGGTGACACATATGGACGTTGAAGAGACAGGATACGACGTACAGGAATATGAAGGGGACACATGAGGACAAAGAGGATGCACAATAATTAGTGAGAGGACACATGGAGTCACGTCGAAGACACAGAAGTGACACATAAGGACCAAAGTGAGTAAGACACATGTGTGTAACAATTACATATCATTATTTCCTAATCGCTTGGCCTATACAGTAAGCTTCTTCAGTCGAACACAGAGGTGACTAAATATGGAGACAGCAGCAGCAGCAGCAGCAGCAGCAGCAGCAGCAGCAGCAGCAGCAGCAGCAGCAGCAGCAGCAGCAACAGCAGCAGCAGCAGCTGTCTACAAGTAAGGACACAGGTGAAACACACAGGGACACAGCTGGGCTACAGACATGCGGATGGGACACGTAAGGACACGTAAGGGACACACACTGTCGAGAGAGACTGGAGGGTGACCCTTCTCGGAACGTGTGATCCTCACCCACCTTCGCTGTTTATTTTATCTCAGTCAGTCAGGAACCGGACACCGGAAACCTCACAGCTCTTGTTGACTTTTGTAACAATAAATTCCTTTGCTGTTTTTCATAGAGACGTTCGTTGGGAAGGAAGAGGAGAAGGAGGAGGAAGAGGACAGGGGATGATGGTAAGGGATACAAGGCGGAGAGAAGAGAATGTAGGGATAGGAGGATTCCGTTTCCCCAGGAAACATCAACAGTTTTTCTTCTTATTCGGCAACTGGTCAGAGTTTAAGGTAAACACAGCGAACACAAAGTCTTTTGCCACTCCCTAAACTGTTGAAATTTCTATTGATTTTCTTTCCTCTCTTTTTAGAGTCGGAGTCACATCGGCAGCTGGTCATGTCCACATCCGTGAAGCTAGAGTCATTTAGACCGTTGGCTGGGGACGAAACTGTTAAGTAGGCGCCATTTCTGGCGTTAGTTTGGTTCAGAGCAGCAAATGAAGAACCGTTTCGGTCTTTGGTCGGTTCGGAAGCAGGAAAGATGAGTTATTGTGGTCGAAGGTCGGGTTTACAGCTGTAAAAATGGTGCCGTTTCGGTCGTTAATCTGCTTCGCATCCTTTAAAGTAGGAGTCGTTTCGGTCGATGGTCAGGTTTACAGCCGTAATGCCGGCACTGCCATTTCGGCCGTTGGTCGGGTTATGAACCTTAAAGCCAGAGTCGAACCATCGGATTCTTCAGCTGCGGCTGACGTCTCACACCACAAGACCCGGAAGGGTGAATCTCATCAGGGTTAATCTGCGAGGTCCCCTGGATGTCACGACCCCCACACCACAGTGGTCCTCTCGCTGCCCTCTATGTCCCTCTGCCTTCTATGGCCCTCTGACCTTTGTGGCCCTCTGCCCTCTGTGGCCCGTTGCATTTTTATGATGAGGCAGGCGGGCTGCAGCACCACTCTCGCCCAGTCACAGCTGGTGGGCAAAAATACTTTAATATTTTCCAATTGTTTTGGGACGTAAAACGTCCTCAGTACAGCTATATATCACATTGAAGAAATATGGTTTGTGGTGTTTTGTTACAAATGAGCTGATGTAAGTAACAGCTCTTAGCTTGTAAATAAAGGTAGGAATATTTAACCTAACCTTGTAAAGTCCTGTGTTAAAGCGAGGGGGAGAGAGAGAGAGGGTAAGGGGAGAGCGAGGCTGTTACTGGACGTCTGTCACCTTAAGCCCACAAACAGGATACTATGGATATGTAAGCACCATCTGCAGCCTTGGAGAAGTCAACCTTATCCTTCAGGAGCCTCTCTAAGGCTTCCTTCAAAACCACGTACAACGCCTACATGAGAGTATTGCCAGAGTACGCAGCACCAGCGTGGAACCCACGCCTCAGCACGATATCACGAGAAGGCTCTCAGAGACTTCCTGCCCTACATGTACCTGAGATAAAGGGCCTGAATTGGGCATGGAGTGAGATCCAGGAGCTGTAACTTCGTTAAAGCGAGTCGGGCATAGTTGGCTGGGCATGGGTAGCTAGCCCTGCCCCACGAGGCTCTCTCACCTGCTCCTGACACATCCTCAGGGATCCAGAGTTTGACACACTCAGAGGGGAGATGTTAGCGAGGGGAGATACCGGGATTGGAAGAAGGAAGAGAGTTGGCAAGGGGAGATGAGGGGAAAGAGAGAGAGAGGGAAAAAATGATTTGATTTAGATTTTGCCGTCGATCCGTGTAATTCACTGTGTACCTCACAGCCATCCTATGGATGTTAGTGGCTAGTTTATTGTACACCCGATATCTACCCGATATCTCAGACGGTAGTGGCTGATTTGTTGTGTCCTTTATGTCCATCATTCGGAATTTCTGGCTTTTTATATGTAATAATAAAATACCGTGACACATCCTAAAACCGAGTGTAATGTTTATATTCCTCAGCAATGGGCGGTCTTGCACATGGTGTTCAAGGTAACCATAAGGCTGACTACGTAATTTAAAGGGAGGGGAAGAGGTGAGGTCAGTGCCCCTGCTTACCTCACCAGAGCAAGCGTCCCGGCTAGTAACAATCTGATCAAGCAGGCTCTCGCTGGTGGTGGCATGCAGTCTAAACTACGAACCACTTCCCGGTTGGTCAGGAACCGATTAGAGGAACTTATTTACCAAGTCTCTCTGGAAGACAGCCAGAGATTTGTTGTGAGCTCCCCTTATATTGGAGGGCCCCACTTTACAGCGCTTTACAGCGTTTCGCTAATACAGCAGTTTTCAATTACAACCATTCTTCATTTATTCAGACTTCCTGCCATAAATACATTCACCACTCACTATCAGCTAAGAATAAAACTATTTTAAAGTAAGTAAAGTGTGTATTGCATATTCATTTTTTAGGCCTAGCTCTATTGCTAACCAGGCTTTTATATGCATTTGAAAGTGAAAAAAACTATAATTCACTTTACAGCGATTTTCACTTTACAGGTAAACCCGCTGTATAAGCGGGACCTTCCTGTACAAGATGGAAGAAGACTGGTGAAATGTATTGTTTTAGTGTAGTCTTCTTCTGGGCTGCTGATCCTCCAGGCTGTGTGGAAGTCAGTCAGTGTAATTCATTTTGTTCCCCCCACTCATCCATCCTCCCACTCATCCATCCTCCCACTCGTCCATCCTCCCGCTCATCCATCTTTCCACTCATCCATCCTCCCATTCATCCATCCTCCCACTCATCCATCCTCCCACTCATCCATCCTCCCACTCATCCATCCTCCCACTCGTCCATCCTCCCACTCATCCATCCTCCCACTCATCCATCCTCTCACTCATCCATCCTCTCACTCTTCCATCCTCCCACTCATCCATCCTCCCACTCATCCATCCTCCCACTCATCCATCCTCCCACTCATCCATCCTCCCACTCATCCATCCTCCCACTCATCTACCCACCCGCCTACTCATCCATCAACATACCCACAAACTGAAAACCTTCCCACTCACAAATCACCCGCTAACCCACCTACCCGAATCCACCAAAAAAGTGCACCAGCTCGACACAAATCTATAAATACTAAAAATTTCACTGGGAAAAATCGGCACCTTTGACATCCTTGGAACACTGTGATGAGCGTTACTGTTCCCTGTGTTTGTATTTCCAGGGTGTTCGTGTGTTTGGGTGTTTTAGCGTTTGGATGTACTTGTATGTGTTTGTGTCTGTCAAAGGACTCGAACCTTCCCATGACCCTGAGTGTTGTAGGTCCCCCAGGGAAAAGGAAACTACCCCACAAGGGAGTGTCTGCTAATGTCCACCATAGGACTCGGTACAGAGGACACTAGTAACAACGACAACAGTAACTAGATGCATTTCGATATTGATTAAATGAAGAAATATTTATATATTTACAGTACATACACACACACACACACACACACACACACACACACACACACACACACACACACACACACACACACACACACATACACACACATACACACACATATATATATATATATATATATATATATATATATATATATATATATATATATTTATATATATATATATATAAAGTGGTAATGAACAACTGTCAATGAATAAACAGAAAGATGGAGGGAGGGATCGAACTCTGGTCCGGGTCTGGAGATTAACAGGTCCTGCGCATTACCGCTGAGCTACGGGACTTCTAATAGGAAAGTTTAAATCAGTTTCGGAAATGGTCTTTATAAAATTGAGCAGAGAGCGCCGCCTGCATTTGACAGTTGCTGTATGGACCTTCACCTGATAATAGTTGACTAGGGTTTGAGGTTTGTAACCGATAGGATAAGTCGTTCTTTAGTTTTAAACGATAACCTAAGATTGTGTGAGAAAACTTTAATTTCTCTCATTTCCCTCTCGTTTCTTAAGTCTCCCTCTAACTCTTTCTCACTCTATTTTTTCCTGTCTCCCCTCTCTTTCTTTCTCTCGCTCTCTTTCTCTCTTTCCCCTTCCTAATTTGTCTTGTTTCCCCCTCCCCTCCTCTCTCCCCCTCCCCTCCCCCCTGCACGTGCTTCCCCTCGTCTGCACGTGTTCGGCGCGTGACCTTCTGGTCTTGTCGTGTACATGTAATGTTTATCCCCGTTAACCCCTTGAGTGTTTCTCTCTCTCTCTCTCTCTCTCTCTCTCTCTCTCTCTCTCTCTCTCTCTCTCTCTCTCTCTCTCTCTCTCTCTCTCTCCCTCTCCCTCTGTCTGTCTGTCTGTCTGTCTGTCTCTCTCTCTCTCTCTCTCCCTCTGTCTGTCTGTCTGTCTGTCTGTCTCTCTCTCTCTCTCTCTCTCTCTCTCTCTCTCTCTCTCTCTCTCTCTCTCTCTCTCTCTCTCTCTCTCCCATGGTGCATGGTACAGGAGGCCTATTTCAAGTGTGGATCATCAACGACATTTAGAATTGAATTTTCTCCCGAAGTGGGTAGTTTATTGTGCACGGTATATCCATCCTGTGGACGGTAGTGGCATCCCATAGCAATCGTTGGGACGGTGACTTACGAGCATATGGATACAAAACACCCAGGAACTGGACTCCATGAGGGATAACAGGTGAACATCAGGATACGTATATATGTACTTACAATATATTTATCACCAATGAGACTTGTGGATCAGCTGACTTGTATATAAGCTGACCTGTGGATTAGCTGACATACGGATCGGCTGACCTGTGAATTAGCTGACTTTATTAGTACAAGACTTTTTACCGAGCTCTCGGCTCTTTGAAACAAGCTCTACTATGCTTTGTATTTTGTGTTCCAAATGAGTCCTTTCCGTCTCTCGTATCGACGAAGTTGGCATTTGTTGATGTAGCTGACACAGGAGACGGCAGGAGAGAGATGAGCAGGGGTAGTTATGGCAGGGCAGGACAGAGCAGGGGCAGGATAGGGCAGGAGTAGGTAGAAGAGGGTGGTGAGAGAGGGGAATATTAGTGACAGAACAAGCGTCAACACCTTCCCTTCCCTCACACCCAGCAGGAGGAGCACCATCAAGCTAGCTGGCTGACGAAGTGCCCAGCTTGTTCGCACATACTTCTGCGGGCTGGGTAAAGGGAGAGGTTCCTGGCCAAGCTTTTCCCCGCCCACACCCTCCCACACCCGCCCACCTCCACAACCACAAAATACTGGAGACTTTTTTTGTGAAGAAAGTTGGGGTTGGAGAAACTGAGAAGTCTTCTCGCTGGGCTCTTGTTATTCTGAAGAATCTTCATGTGGCCAGAAGAGAGTCTACATATTTTCCTCCCGAATTCCTAGCGTGTTACATAGTGTGAACAGGATTCTCACTGACCCGTGTAAGTAAATAAGTTTATTTAGGTACAGGTACACATAAATACAGCTACACAAATTAACATACATAGTAACATATTTGGTGCATTTGCAGTCGTAGTTAATGATTTATTCAAGACTGTTATTTTTTCCTCTTGTTCGTCTAGGATAACCCAAAAAAGTCTTAAAAAGTGACCAGGTTCTTCCAGGCACTTTCAGAAAAGACACTACTGAATGACGAAATTTTAAGTTTTTCGGAAACAGAATGTAGAAAAAACAGTGTGTTGCTGAAATCACACGTTAATGAAATATCTGAAATAG
Source organism: Cherax quadricarinatus (assembly GCF_038502225.1). Lineage (NCBI taxonomy): Eukaryota > Metazoa > Arthropoda > Malacostraca > Decapoda > Parastacidae > Cherax > Cherax quadricarinatus. The sequence continues at coordinate 20,481,316 of NC_091318.1, forward strand.
AGAAGAAACTATCTTGCGGATCTATTTCCTACTGGGGCCAAAGACCCAGCTCCTACTGGTTAAAAATTGCACCGTTGGGCCAAGTTTCTATACGTGTTGTTCTTGTCTGTTTCCCTATGATCAGCAGCTTCACCAAGCTGGCCGACACTGAATGGGTGTCAGTGGAGGTGTACATCAATGCACTGTTAGAGTGTGATGAAAATGGTTTTGAATACTGACAAGTTGAAGAATGAGACACAGTAAATTTCTCATGATTGATGGACTGAACACATCGACTCCAGGCTGAGGGACTGATTACCTCAAAATCCTCATCTTCTACTGTTATTCTCTGCACTGGACTGAAGAAACTACAGGCTTGCGGAACGTTTCCTCATTGAAGATTCCCAAATGTTGTACAAGTGTCTTATTCTTCAACACTTAAAGAACTCCGGCTTAATGTAAATAAAGCAAGTGATGCGGGTTAAGATGTTTTACTTTGAAGACATTTCGCCCACCAGAGACTTTATCAAATGATAAACTCCCTGGTGGACGAAATGTCTTCACAATAAAATAACATAACCCGCCTTGTGTTTCATTTTACATACAAAGTGTTGAAAATACTGTGTACTCTGATGATGAGTTTGCATCAGAGTGTTTGTATCAGAATGTTTGTAAATAATTTTACCTGTTTGCGAACTGTTTAGCATACAAAGTACCTATGCAGTCTTACACTGTCACAGGGAAAGGGATGTGATGAGAACCCCTGGGAGCAGCGGGAATGAATATTAAGGATGATAGGGATGGAGTTTCTCTCTCGTGGATGGACATACGTCTAACATACTGCCGGTAATTAAGTTCTTTTGATCCTCTTGTCACCTCTTCACCTGACAACAGTCCAGTGCAGACGAGAGCAAAATGCTGAGGACTGGTGAAAGAAGAAGCAAACGCAATCGAGTCCTTTATTTATGAAATGTTTCATCCACAGAGTCAGGTGCTGGATGAAACGTTGTACAGGTAAAACAGGCCACTGAAATTCATATCTTCTTCACCTGATGATGGTCCAGGATGTGCTCAAACGTCATCCAAACATTCCAACTTAGAATAAAGGTTAACGGTAAGTGGTAACATACCTTGGCAGCACGCAGGGTGCAAGATGGACGTGATGGACGCTTTATACAGAGACCATCTTTGTTTCCTCCTGCAAGCACACAGCTTCAAGAACGTTCTTCTTTCTACAAGAACACACGAGGACCAAGTTGCTCAACTACCACCTTGATGCAGATCCCTTGAACTCAGTGTGAAGCGAGGCATTCTTGTGCTCACACACTGAGCTGAAAAAGACACGGAAAAGTCCATAAATATAACACATAGAAGAAACTAAGTCAATAAAAGCGACACTGAACATAATATACCATCGCTAGAGTTCTTTACGAGGCTTCAACACAGTGCCAAGTCACACACACACAAAAAATCTTTACGCTACTCTACACATCCGTGGTGCGTATCGGGTCGTGGATACTAGTGACCAGTGGTGACTAAAAATGTTGTGTTGCATCTGCCCTAATGCCTAGTTCTTATATTTTATGTACATCCACGCGCTCTGGCGCTACCATCCATAGGATGGATATAGGGTGCACAAGAAACTAGCCACTACCACTAACAGGGATGATATGAGGTGCATAATAACCTGGGCACTTCGTAGGCAGAATTTAACAACTAGCACCACCAGAACCACTACCAGCACCAGTTGCACCACTACCAGCACTACCAGCAATACCAGCACTACCAGCACTACCAGCACTACCAGCACTACTAGCACCACTAGCACGACTACTAGCACTACTAGTACCGCTATCAGCATCCACTACTGACCTCTAGAACCATTCCTTCCTTGGGTCTCCCCCAGCTTCCTCTATCAGGTACCTACCTCCCCAGGTCCCTACTTCCAGGTACCCCTGTCAGGGTTTTCCAGGCGCTATCAGGTTTCTCTACCAGGTCTCTGTACTAGGTCTCTCTACCAGGTCTCTATATCAGCTCTCTCTATCAGGCCTCTCTATAAGGTCACTTTCCCAGGTCCCTCTATTCAAGGATCCATCATGTTCCTTCACTTTGTCTCTTCCTCATAGCCCCTCGAAGTCCCTGTCTCATTGTAGGTCCCTGTCTTCCTGCAGGTCCCCGTCTCCCTGCAAGGCTTCTATCTCCCTGCAGGTCCCTGTCTCCCTGCAAGGTCCCTGTCTCCCTGCAAGGCTTCTATCTCCCTGCAGGTCCCTGTCTCCCTGCAAGGTCCCTGTCTCCCTGAAAGGTTTCAGTCTCCCTGTAGGTCCCTGTCTCCCTGCAAGGTCCCTGTTTCCTGCAAGGTTCCTGTCTCTCTGCAGATCCCTGTCTCCCTGCAAGGTTCCTGTCTCCCTGCAGGTCCCTGTCTCCTTGCAAAGCTCCTGTCTCCCTGCAAGGTCCCTATCTCCCTGCAGGTCCCTGTCTCCCTACATGCCCCTGTCTCCCTGCCAGTTCCTAGTGTCAACTCTCTGGTGTTGTCCTAGGAGGGTTCAGACTGATGAAGGTGAGAACTTAAACAGTTTGTGTTGGGCCTTCAAACACAGGAGAGGGGTGAGGGAGGGGTGAGGGAGAGGGGGAAGGGGGAAAGATGGGGGAAGGGGGAAAGATGGGGGTAGGGGGGTGAAGAGAAGGGGTGAGGCAAAGAGAAGAAAGGTGAGGCAGGAGGGGGTGATGGGAAGGGAAGACGAGGTGGAATTGGTAAGAAGAGTGAGAGAGGGGATGGGTGAGGAGGATGGAGAAGGATGCGAGGAAGGGTGAGGAGGGTGGAGGAGGATGCGAGGAAGGGTGAAAGGGAAAACGTGAGGGAGGGAAGGAGGGAAGCATGAGAGAAATGGGGAGGGGAACGTGAGAGGGCATGGTGCTAAGCTCCTCGTGCCTATTCACTCTGATCTAACTCACTCAAATATGCATGCTGAATGCTCAAGCCCCTTCCAATCAAAACTTCCTTCCCAACCTCCTCCAATCCCTTTTCAATCCACTATAAGTATCCAATCACCTCAACAGTCTCCCACTCTCTTCCCAGACAACATTCATTAACCAGGCAACCACCAACAGCCTGGTTGTTCAGATTACCGGACGGAGGATCAAGCCTCCACTTCTCTTTGAGCTGACTGATCCACATGGGTATAGTGGCTCATAAAACCCAACTGTCCCTAGATAATTTTGGCCTCTAGAACCATCCTTCCTTCACCAATCTGTCTGCTATTGAAAAATGATCTGGTGATATTTGTAATCCCGTGAACGCTTTCTCTCGTTAATATGTCATCAGTCTGTCCTCGTTAATTACAACAGCCTGTTCTTGTAAATATCAGTCTGCACTTCTTAATCAGTCTGTCCTTGCTAATCAGATTGTCCTCGTTAATCAGTCTGTCCTTGCTAATCAGATTGTCCTCGTTAATCAGACTGTACTTGTTAATATCAGTCTGTACTTGTTAATATCAGTCTGTACTTGTTAATATCAATCTGAACTTGTTAATATCGGTTTATACTTGTTAATATCAATCTGAACTTGTTAATATCAGCCTGTACTTGTTAATATCAGTCTGTTCTTATTAATATCAGTCTGTACTTGTTAATATCAGTCTGTACTTATTAATATCAGTCTGTACTTGTTAATATCAGTCCGTAATTGTTAATATCAGTCTGTACTTGTTAATATTAGTCTGTACTTGTTAATATCAGTCTGTACTTGTTAATATCAGTCTGTACTTGTTAATATCAGTCTGTACTTGTTAATATCAATCTGAACTTGTTAATATCAGTCTGTACTTGTTAATATCAATCTGAACTTATTAATATCAGTCTGTACTTGTTAATATCAGTCTGTACTTGTTAATATCAGTCTGTACTTGTTAATATCAGTCTGTACTTGTTAATATCAGTCTGTACTTGTTAATATCAGTCTGTACTTGTTAATATCAGTCTGTACTTGTTAATATCAGTCTGTACTTGTTAATATCAATCTGAACTTGTTAATATCAGTCTATACTTGTTAATAACAATCTGAACTTGTTAATATCAGTCTGTACTTGTTAATATCAGTCTGTACTTGTTAATATCAGTCTGTACTTGTTAATATCAGTCTGTATTTATTAATATCAGTCTGTACTTGTTAATATCAATCCGTACTTGTTAAAATCAGTCTGTACTTGTTAATATTAGTCTGTACTTGTTAATATCAGTCTGTACTTGTTAAAATCAGTTTGTACTTGTTAATATCAGTCTGTACTTGTTAATATCAATCTGAACTTGTTAATATCAGTCTGTACTTGTTAATATCAGTCTGTACTTGTTAATATCAGTCTGTACTTGTTAATATCAGTCTGTACTTGTTAATATCAGTCTGTACTTGTTAATATCAGTCTGTACTTGTTAATATAAGTCTGTACTTGTTAATAATAGTCTGTACTTGTTAATATCAGTCTGTACTTGTTAAAATCAGTATGTACTTGTTAATATCAGTCTGCACTTGTTAATATCAATCTGAACTTGTTAATATCAGTCTGTACTTGTTAATATCAATCTGAACTTGTTAATATCAGTCTGTACTTGTTAATATCAGTCTGTACTTGTTAATATCAGTCTGTACTTGTTAATATCAGTCTGTACTTGTTAATATCAATCTGAACTTGTTAATATCAGTCTATACTTGTTAATATCAATCTGAACTTGTGAATATCAGTCTGTACTTGTTAATATCAGTTTGTACTTGTTAATATCAGTCAGTACTTGTAAATATCAGTCTGCACTTATTAATATCAGTCTGTACTTGTTAATATCAGTCCGTACTTCTTAATATCAGTCTGTACTTGTTAATGTTAGTCTGTACTTGTTAATATCAGTCTGTACTTGTTAATATCAGTTTGTACTTGTTAATATCAGTCTGCACTTGTTAATATCAATCTGAACTTGTTAATATCAGTCTGTACTTGTTAATATCAATCTGAACTTGTTAAAATCAGTCTGTACTTGTTAATATCAGTCTGTACTTGTTAATATAAGTCTGTACTTGTTAATATCAGTCTGTACTTGTTAATATCAGTTTGTACTTGTTAATATCAGTCTGCACTTGTTAATATCAATCTGAACTTGTTAATATCCGTCTGTACTTGTTAATATCAATCTGAACTTGTTAATATCAGTCTGTACTTGTTAATATCAGTCTGTACTTGTTAATATCAGTCTGTACTTGTTAATATCAGTCTGTACTTGTTAATATCAGTTTGTACTTGTTAATATCAGTCTGCACCTGTTAATATCAATCTGAACTTGTTAATATCAGTCTGTACTTGTTAATATCAATCTGAACTTGTTAATATCAGTCTGTACTTGTTAATATCAGTCTGTACTTGTTAATATCAATCTGTACTTGTTAATATCAGTCTGTACTTGTTAATATCAGTTTGTACTTGTTAATATCAGTCTGCACCTGTTAATATCAATCTGAACTTGTTAATATCAGTCTGTACTTGTTAATATCAATCTGAACTTGTTAATATCAGTCTGTACTTGTTAATATCAGTCTGTACTTGTTAATATCAGTCTGTACTTGTTAATATCAGCCTGCACTTGTTAATATCAATCTGAACTTGTTAATATCAGTCTGTACTTGTTAATATCAATCTGAACTTGTTAATATCAGTCTGTACTTGTTAATATCAGTCTGTACTTGTTAATATCAGTCTGTACTTGTTAATATCAGTCTGTACTTGTTAATATCATTCTGAACTTGTTAATATCAGTCTGTACTTGTTAATATCAATCTGAACTTGTGAATATCAGTCTGTACTTGTTAATATCAGTTTGTACTTGTTAATATCAGTCAGTACTTGTTAATATCAGTCTGCACTTATTAATATCAGTCTGTACTTGTTAATATCAGTCAGTCTGTACTTGTTAATATCAGTCTGTACTTGTTAATATCAGTCTGCACTTGTTAATATCAATCTGAACTTGTTAATATCAGTCTGTACTTGTTAATATCAATCTGAACTTGTTAATATCAGTCTGTACTTGTTAATATCAGTCTGTACTTGTTAATATCAGTCTGTAATTGATAAAATCAGACTGTACTTGTTAATTTAATATCAGTCTGTACTTGTTAATATCAGTCTGTACTTGTTAATATCAGTCTGTACTTGTTAATATCAGTCTGTACTTGTTAATATCAGTCTGTACTTGTTAATATCAGTCTGTACTTGTTAATATCAGTCTGTACTTGTTAATATCAGTCTGTACTTGTTAATATCAGTCTGTACTTGTTAATATCAGTCTGTACTTGTTAATATCAGCCTGTACTTGTTAATATCAATATGATCTTGTTAATATCAGTCTGTACTTGTTAATATCAATCTGAACTTGTTAATATCAGTCTGTACTTGTTAATATCAGTCTGTACTTGTTAATATCAGTCTGTACTTGTTAATATCAGTCTGTACTTGTTAATATCAATCTGAACTTGTTAATATCAGTCTGTACTTGTTAATATCAATCTGAACTTGTGAATATCAGTCTGTACTTGTTAATATCAGTTTGTACTTGTTAATATCAGTCAGTACTTGTTAATATCAGTCTGCACTTATTAATATCAGTCTGTACTTGTTAATATCAGTCCGTACTTCTTAATATCAGTCTGTACTTGTTAATGTTAGTCTGTACTTGTTAATATCAGTCTGTACTTGTTAATATCAGTTTGTACTTGTTAATATCAGTCTGCACTTGTTAATATCAATCTGAACTTGTTAATATCAGTCTGTACTTGTTAATATCAATCTGAACTTGTTAAAATCAGTCTGTACTTGTTAATATCAGTCTGTACTTGTTAATATAAGTCTGTACTTGTTAATATCAGTCTGTACTTGTTAATATCAGTTTGTACTTGTTAATATCAGTCTGTACTTGTTAATATCAGTCTGTACTTGTTAATATCAATCTGAACTTGTTAATATCAGTCTGTACTTGTTAATATCAATCTGAACTTATTAATATCAGTCTGTACTTGTTAATATCAGTTTGTACTTGTTAATATCAGTCTGTAGTTGTTAATATCAATCTGAACTTGTTAATATCAGTCTGAACTTGTTAATATCAATCTGAACTTGTTAATATCAGTCTGTACTTGTTAATATCAATCTGAACTTGTTAATATCAGTCTGTACTTGTTAATATCAGTCTGTACTTGTTAATATCAGTCTGTACTTGTTAATATCAGTCTGTACTTGTTAATATCAGTCTGTACTTGTTAATATCAGTCTGTACTTGTTAATATCAATCTGAACTTGTTAATATCAGTCTGTACTTGTTAATATCAATCTGAACTTGTTAATATCAGTCTGTACTTGTTAATATCAGTTTGTACTTGTTAATATCAGTCTGCACTTGTTAATATCAATCTGAACTTGTTAATATCAGTCTGTACTTGTTAATATCAATCTGAACTTGTTAATATCAGTCTGTACTTGTTAATATCAGTCTGAACTTGTTAATATCAGTCTGTACTTGTTAATATCAGTCTGTACTTGTTAATGATATGGAAAAAGACACTTATGGAGAGTGTGTCTTCAGTCTGCAGAAGTCACTCGTGACGGGACGTTACCTGAAATACATGTCCTGAGCTGTCCATAAGTGTCTAGAGCCTACTGATATATATATATACACTTTTTAGTCAGTAAAGATGGTGTGGTACAGAGATGTGGAACATTCACAGCCTCGAGGTGGAACATTCACAGCCTCGAGGTGGAACATTCACAGCCTCGAGGTGGAACATTCACAGCCTCGAGGTGGAACATTCACAGCCTCGAGGTGGAACATTCACAGCCTCGAGGTGGAACATTCACAGCCTCGAGGTGGAACATTCACAGCCTCGAGGTGGAACATTCACAGCCTCGAGGTGGAACATTCACAGCCTCGAGGTGGAACATTCACAGCCTCGAGGTGGAACATTCACAGCCTCGAGGTGGAACATTCACAGCCTCGAGGTGGAACATTCACAGCCTCGAGGTGGAACATTCACAGCCTCGAGGTGGAACATTCACAGCCTCGAGGTGGAACATTCACAGCCTCGAGGTGGAACATTCACAGCCTCGAGGTGGAACATTCACAGCCTCGAGGTGGAACATTCACAGCCTCGAGGTGGAACATTCACAGCCTCGAGGTGGAACATTCACAGCCTCGAGGTGGAACATTCACAGCCTCGAGGTGGAACATTCACAGCCTCGAGGTGGAACATTCACAGCCTCGAGGTGGAACATTCACAGCCTCGAGGTGGAACATTCACAGCCACGAGGTGGAACATTCACAGCCTCGAGGTGGAACATTCACAGCCTCGAGGTGGAACATTCACAGCCTCGAGGTGGAACATTCACAGCCTCGAGGTGGAACATTCACAGCCTCGAGGCGGAACATTCACAGCCTCGAGGTGGAACATTCACAGCCTCGAGGTGGAACATTCACAGCCTCGAGGTGAAACATTCACAGCCTCGAGGTGGAACATTCACAGCCTCGAGGTGGAACATTCACAGCCTCGAGGTGGAACATTCACAGCCTCAAGGTGGAACATTCGCAGCCTCGAGGTGGAACATTCACAGCCTCGAGGTGGAACATTCACAGCCTCGAGGTGGAACATTCACTGCCTCGAGGTGGAACATTCGCAGCCTCGAGGTGGAACATTCACAGCCTCGAGGTGAAACATTCACAGCCTCGAGGAGTGGAACATTCACAGCCTCGAGGTGGAGCATTCACAGCCTCGAGGTGGAACATTCACAGCCTCAAGGTGGAACATTCGCAGCCTCGAGGTGGAACATTCACAGCCTCGAGTCTCGTGGAACATTCACAGCCTCGAGGTGGAACATTCTCAGCCTCGAGGTGGAACATTCACAGCCTCGTGGTGGAGGAGGGTGGAACATTCACAGCCTCGAGGTGGAACATTCACAGCCTCGAGGTGGAACATTCACAGCCTCGAGGTGGAACATTCACAGCCTCGAGGTGGAACATTCACAGCCTCGAGGTGAATCATTCACAGCCTCGAGGTGGAACATTCACAGCCTCGAGGTGGAACATTCACAGCCTCGAGGTGGAACATTCACAGCCTCGAGGTGAAACATTCACAGCCTCGAGGTGGAACATTCACAGCCTCGAGGTGGAACATTCACAGCCTCGAGGTGGAACATTCACAGCCTCGAGGTGGAACATTCACAGCCTCGAGGTGAAACATTCACAGCCTCGAGGTGGAACATTCACAGCCTCGAGGTGGAACATTCACAGCCTCGAGGTGGAACATTCACAGCCTCGAGGTGGAACATTCACAGCCTCGAGGTGGAACATTCACAGCCTCGAGGTGGAACATTCACAGCCTCGAGGCGGAACATTCACTGCCTCGAGGTTCGCAGCCTCGAGGTGGAACATTCACAGCCTCGAGGTGGAGCAGAGTCGAGGTGGAACATTCACAGCCTCGAGGTGGAGCATTCACAGCCTCGAGGTGGAACATTCACTGCCTCGAGGTGGAACATTCACAGCCTCGAGGTGGAACATTCACAGCCTCGAGGTGGAACATTTACAGCCTCGAGGTGGAACATTCGCAACCTCGAGGTGGAACATTCACAGCCTCGAGGTGGAACATTCACAGCCTCGAGGTGGAACATTCACAGCCTCGAGGTGGAACATTCACAGCTTCGAGGTGGAACATTCACAGCCTCGAGGTGGAACATTCACAGCCTCGAGGTGGAACATTCACAGCCTCGAGGTGGAACATTCACAGCCTCGAGGTGGAACATTCGCAACCTCGAGGTGGAACATTCACAGCCTCGAGGTGGAACATTCACAGCCTCGAGGTGGAACATTCACAGCCTCGAGGTGGAACATTCACAGCCTCGAGGTGGAACATTCACAGCCTCGAGGTGGTACATTCACAGCCTCGAGGTGGAACATTCGCAGCCTCGAGGTGGAACATTCACAGCCTCGAGGTGGAACATTCACAGCCTCGAGGTGGAACATTCACAGCCTCGATGTGGAACATTCACAGCCTCGAGGTGGAACATTCACAGCCTCGAGGTGGAACATTCACAGCCTCGAGGCGGAACATTCACAGCCTCGAGGTGGAACATTCACAGCCTCGAGGTGGAACATTCACAGCCTCGAGGTGGAACATTCACAGCCTCGAGGTGGAACATTCACAGCCTCGAGGTGGAACATTCACAGCCTCGAGGCGGAACATTCACAGCCTCGAGGTGGAACATTCACAGCCTCGAGGTGGAACATTCACAGCCTCGAGGCGGAACATTCACAGCCTTGAGGTGGAACATTCACAGCCTCGAGGTGGAACATTCACAGCCTCGAGGTGAAACATTCACAGCCTCGAGGTGGAACATTCACAGCCTCGAGGTGGAACATTCACAGCCTCGAGGTGGAACATTCACATCCTCGAGGTGGAACATTCACAGCCTCGAGGTGGAACATTCACAGCCTCGAGGTGGAACATTCACAGCCTCAAGGTGGAACATTCACAGCCTCGAGGTGGAACATTCACAGCCTCAAGTAGAAATATCGGCATTTTTTTCATCAAAGACTTTATTTACTTCTCCGAGGTTGTCATGGCTGCTCACACCTCCACCCCCAGGAGGACCCTGTCTCCACAGTGTACTTGTGTAATCAAAACTCACGAACAAGCGATCCTCGGAACGGTTGGGGCTTCAACTCGTAGCTTTTGAGTTTTTAGAAATCCCTTGCCACTGGTTCAAACCCTTACCTGTTCCGTGATTCGTATGTGTTATGTTTTATTTAAAAATAACAATATTTAACCCACAGTCGGTGTTGACCGTCCTGTGTTTGTCAGTGTTCATCCCCATGTTGCTTTGCAACGAAATTTCTTTCTCTGCAATTCAACATTCTGTATACCGTTTTCGCAACTGTATATTGCTTTGTCTATTTCCTGTTATAGGTTTCGCTCGCCGGGAATGAGGAACGAAACGTGTTCTAAGGAAAATTTCCTAACTTCGTAGAGATCTCTTTTACTACACTGCCATCTAGTGGCCATTAAATCATAATTACTGACTGTGCTGCAGATGCCGGCGTTTAGAACAGACATAAAACAAACCAGGGTACGAATGAGGTTAGAACCCATGGCGAGTAAGTCGTAAAACTCTAGGCCAGTGCTTTAACCACTGGGCCAGCTGGTTACTATAAGATTTATCCAACTAGATATATTTATGCGCCGTAGGGAGGTTAGCACAGGCCTCTTATATAAATCTGAAGTGATTTTAGCTCGTTACATAACTATCTTGGTGACTAGAGGTCATTATAGACTATATTAAGCTTATTGGTGGGGCCCATGCTAACCTCCCTACTGTGTAGAAATATATCTAGTTGGGTGAATCGTATTGTAGCCAGTTGGCCCAGTGGCTAGTGCACTGGCCTGGAATTTTACGACTTACTCGCCATGGATTCAAACCCCACCCTAACTGTGATTTGTTTGTAGTCGTGTTATTACCATTTCGTCGGTCATGATGAAATAAAGACGGGCATTATTCGAACCCATGGAAAGCCAGTCTTAAAACCAGCAGGCCTCTGTTCTAACCAGGTAAACCACGCTGGCTTAAACAAGGTGCAAGGAAGACCTCTGTGTATAATATACAATAAATATACGCTGTACAAATAGGCATCCCTCACAAACATTGATCCAACTATACAACAATAAGCACTACAGTAGGCCTACTGGCCTATGATAGTCAGGTACCTGAGAAGAAGAGAAAGAGAGGGAAGAGAGGCTTGGGTGAGACGCAGAGAAGAAGCGAACAAGAGGATGAGGGGAAGAAAAGAGGCGGGGTAAGAGGAAGGAACAAGAGAGATAAAGGGTAATGACAGTGAAGGGAACAGTGGGGAGAGAATAGGATAAACTGAGAGGAAAAGGAAATAAGAAGGGAAGGAAAGGGGGAAGAAGGGAGAGTTAAGGAGGTGGAAGGGGTCAGAGAATGCGAGGGCGAGGGGAGAGAGAGGGAGAAAAACTGGAGGGGAGAGTGAAGGAAGAACGTTATCTCTGAGGGGAATGCTGTATTATCTCTGAGGGGAACACTGTAATTGAGTGTTTGGCTTAACGAGGGTAAACAGGATGTAATTGCGCTGATTTTTAGGATCATGAATGTTTAACTATTTAACAAGGGAGAGAGAGAGAGAGAGAGAGAGAGAGAGAGAGAGAGAGAGAGAGAGAGAGAGAGAGAGAGAGAGAGAGAGAGAGAGAGAGAGAGAGAGAGAGAGAGAGAGAGAGAGAGAGAGAGAGAGAGAGAGAGAGAGAGAGAGAGAGAGAGAGAGAGAGAGAGAGAGAGAGAGAGAGAGAGAGAGAGAGAGAGAGAGAGAGAGAGAGAGAGAGAGAGAGAGAGAGAGAGAGAGAGAGAGAGAGAGAGAGAGAGAGAGAGAGAGAGAGAGAGAGAGAGAGAGAGAGAGAGAGAGAGAGAGAGAAATTGTTGGATGGTTAAATACGTATCCTGCCTGACAGGTAGACCAATTAACATACCTGCACATCGAGGCGAGAGCTTCATTTTGTTTGTCAACACCAGAGGTCTTGACCGTCTTTGACGGGTCTTCTTGGGTCCTCTCTCCCCTCACCCTCCTCCTCCTCTCCCCTCCCTCCATCTGTTCTTACATGTGAACGTGTTTATTTGTCCGACATGTAAGCAAGCCTCAGCAAGCTTACATCTAACAACGACATCGCTTTTATTTGTATCCTCCCTCCCCATTTTTTTTTTCTCTTGTTTACGGAGGAGATTTCAATTGTTCTTGTGGTTTGAGGACTTTTTTCTGTGCTCTGTTTGCGAAATCAGAAGTAAATAGTGAGACATTCCTCAGCTGATGCCACAGTTTGCTCTAAGTTAAACTCCCACGTCTGCTGTGCCAGACCTTGTGCAACTAGACGACTCTGTGTGATGGACATTTTGGAAACTTTTACTGAGGAAACGTTTCGCCAGCCAGTGGCTTCTTCAGTCCAATATAGAGAAAATGGTGAAAGATGAGGAGGAGAATGATTACCTCATCTTTCCTCATACCAGGACAAGACTCGAATAGGCAGGATGAGATGAACCAACTGGAACACAAGTCTGGTGCTCCAGGTACGGTAATCAACAGGCCTGGTGCTCCAGGTATGGTAAGTAAGAAACCTGGTGCTCCAGGTATGGTAAGTAAGAAGCCTGGTGCTCCAGGTATAGTAAATAACAAGTCAGGTGTGAGTCAGATTTTATTTTCATAAATGACTTTGCTTCAGTAACGTTTGACTAATATGTGAACATGTTCCAGACTCATATCATTCTAGGAATGAATGATGTCAGTTGAAGTAATGTCCATGAAAGGTATAACTAGAGGGTAGTTGCTGTCTACTGCCCGTCTTGTGGTACAGAAGTCATCTTCTCGCTGTGTAAGAAGAGGAGCCAAATGTAGTGCCGTCACAACATAAGCCCCAGTTGTGCAAGACAGGTATACAACACCGACAAGATGAAAGTTAAGACACTTGTGCAAGATCTGGTTATCTTTATTGTAGACGTTTCGCCATCCAGTGACTTTATCAATACAGATTCTTGAACATAATAAGAAAACAGAAGAACTATATACAAAAGATTAGGTAATCAGTCCCTCAGCCTTGGAGGTGGTGATCAGAGCACCGTGGTTGTAGAGATTCTGAAGCACAGGCAAGGAGACTGGCGCTTGTATAGGCGTCAGTGAATAGGGACGTGTAGCAGACGAGGGTATAGTCACTGGTAGGCGGGATTCCCCAGTGGAAGTAGGTCCTACCCAAATTGGGTAGGATTTCGGTAGGACGGGTCCGGGGGAGAGGTGAGTGACCTTGCCCGGTTCTGTAATATGTTTAGAAGTTATAGATAAAATTGAGGGAAGGAAATCCAAGAGAGTGGCTCATACTCAAGGGGTGAGCACATCTGTGTTGCTTAGAGAGTTTGTAAGTCTGTAGTGTTAAGCACACGAGAGATGTATCTGTCAGTACCTTGGCTGCTTTCCTTGTTGCAAGATGTATCACGTGATTCTTCATAGATACTTTGGCGTCATAGTTCTCTCTCTCTCTCTCTCTCTCTCTCTCTCTCTCTCTCTCTCTCCCTCTCTCTCTCTCCCTCTCTCTCTCTCTCTCTCTCTCTCTCCCTCTCTCTCTCTCTCTCTCTCTCTCTCTCTCTCTCTCTCTCTCTCTCTCTCTCTCTCTCTCTCTCTCTCTCTCTCTCTCTCTCTCTCTCTCTCTCTCTCTCTCTCTCTCTCTCTCTCTCTCTCTCTCTCTCTCTGAAAGGTATGAATATTCTTTTATTTTTTGGCAAATTAATAAACTGAGCGCGGCCTATTTGCATGTATATAAATGTTTGTGTGCTAACGTGTGTGTATGTGTGTGTGTGTGTGTGTGTGTGTGTGTGTGTGTGTGTGTGTGTGTGTGTGTGTGTGTGTGTGTGTGTGTGTGTGTGTGTGTGTGTGTATGTGTGTGTATGTGTATGTGTGTATGTGTGTGTATGTGTGTGTATGTGTGTGTGTGTGTATGTGTGTGTGTGTGTGTGTGTGTGTGTATGTGTGTGTATGTGTGTACTCACCTAGTTGAGGTTGCGGGGGTCGAGTCCGAGCTCCTGGCCCCGCCTCTGTGTGTGTATGTGTGTGTGTGTATGTGTGTGTATGTGTGTGTATGTGTGTGTGTGTGTATGAGTGTGTATGTGTGTGTCACACTATCAATGTTAATCCTCCGAGTATCTTGTATGTTGTGATCATGGCTCCTCTGGTTCACCATTCTTCTTAAATATTCTGTTTCTCTTGTCTATACAAAGCATCTCTCTCAGTTGTAGTACTAATTTTGTTGGGAACCTCTACACTTTGTCAAATTTTGGAATATGGGTTAAAGGGTACAGCTTCTAATGTGTGAACCACCACAGGTGTTGAAGGAAGCAACAGAACATCTGTGTGAACCACCACAGGTGTTGAAGGAAGTAACAGAACACCTGTGTGAACCACCACAGGCGTTGAAGGAAGTAACAGAACACCTGTGTGAACCACCACAGGTGTTGAAGGAAGTAACAGAGCACCTGTGTGAACCACCACATGTGTTGAAGGAAGTAACAGAACACCTGTGTGAACCACCACAGGTGTTGAAGAAGGTAACAGAACACCTGTGTGAACCACCACATGTGTTAAAGGAAGTAACAGAACACCTGTGTGAACCACCACAGGTGTTGAAGAAGGTAACAGAACACCTGTGTGAACCACCACAGGTGTTGAAGAAGGTAACATAACACCTGTGTGAACCATCACAGGTGTTCCACACAGTCACCATCAATTATTGTGTTCATGTCAAATTACAGTGCTGGAAAAAGTGTTGGGAGTAATCTCCCCAACACAGGCCTGGGGAGAGAGAGAGAGAGAGAGAGAGAGAGAGAGAGAGAGAGAGAGAGAGAGAGAGAGAGAGAGAGAGAGAGAGAGAGAGAGAAAGAGAAAGAGAGGCAGTAATCTCCCATTGGTGAGGGATGGATCATGCTCGACCAATCCTGTCGATTAGCACATGTTTTCTCAGCTTCTGAGAAGCAGTCTGGTGTATAAGGGAAACATCAGTGTAGAGGAACCCAGTCTCTCTCTCTGTCTCTCTCTCTGTCTCTCTCTCTGTCTCTCTCTCTGTCTCTCTCTCTGTCTCTCTGTCTGTCTCTCTCTCTCTCTGTCTCTCTGTCTCTCTCTCTGTCTCTCTCTACACAGGGTTTGACAAGGTTAAGGATCCCTAGCTTTATTGACAGCTATTTACAGGTTAAGGATTCCTAACTTTATTGGCAAGCTAAGAGCTGTTACCTACATCAGCTCATTTGAAAGCATTTTTATTGTTATGAGACATACAAGTAGGGAACAGGATGAAGTTGGAGCCATCTGTGGGCCAGCATTTTCATTTGATCAACTGACGTTATCTCGTTGACATCATTATGCTGTACGAATGTGTTCCATACTCGAGTCATCCTGGGTATGTATGATCTCAGATGGAGTGATGTCCTGGAGAAGTACAGCCAGAGTGAAGTTGCTGCTTTCTGCCCGTCTTGTGGCATAAAGCTTGTTTCCCGCTGTCCTCGAAGTGGATCCAAGTGTGGTATTTTGACAATATTGGCCTTGTACATAACAGTAAGGCCACCCACATCCCTCCTATGTTGAAGGCTCTGCTGAAATGACAGATCTATCCAGGATGGGTCCAGGCGAGAGATGAGACGTCTTGCTCTGTTCTCTACTCTGTCAAGCAGTCGCAGATGAGAGGGGGGGACAGGCAAACCAAGAAAGTGGAGCATACTCAAGGTGTGAGCGTACTTGTGCCCTCTGCAGGATCTTGCAACCCCTACTGTCAAGCAGATGCGAGATACGGCGAAGTGCTGTAAGCTTCCTGGCTGCCTTGTTTGCAAGATTTACAACATGGTTCTTCATGGTTAGTTTGGAGTCAAATTTCACCCCAAGGATATCAACTTCTTCTCCAGGTGCCAACATCCTCCCATTCATCCTTCACTACTGCACCAGCATTACCATCATGGTGCCTAGAGACGATCATCATTTGCGTTTTCTCAGGTGCAAATGTTGCTTGCCCATCTATTTCCCCAAGCTGATATAGCTCTCAGCTGGTGATTGATGAAGCTTAGAGCAGCTGGCATTTCTTCTCTTGGATAAGTGAATGTCAGTGTACAGTCGTCTGCATATGCATGTGATTCTGGGATGAGATGAAGAAGGTCGTTGAAGTAGACATTCCATAACAGTGGACCCAGCAGCACTCCCTTGTGGAACGCTTGCCCCAATAGGATGCCTTGCTGATTCCGTTCCATTGAGGACTACACTTAGAGATCTACCATGAAGGTAATCACTGAGGAGACATAGCGTAGAACCTGAAATTCCCAGTGCTGAAGTTTTGCTAAGAGGCCCTGGTGCCACACCCGGTCGAAAGCGCCAGCAATGTCCAGTGCTACAACACAGCTGACTTTGGATTCATCCAGTGACTGGTGCCACTTAGTGGAGAGGTTTAACAACAGATCAGCAGCAGAGTAACCTTTCCTGAAGCCATATTGACGATCACAAAGTAGTGAGGGTAGTCAAAAAATCTGTCATTTGTCTTGAGATTATTGTCTCAAGGATCTTACCAGTGATTGACAGGAGTGACACTGGTCTGTAGTTGCTGATTCTGCTCTGCTCTTCTTTTTGTGAACAGGGACTACATTTGCCTCTTTCCATGGAGAGGGCCATTTACACTGTACTAGGCAGTGCTGAAAGATGCGAGTTAGAGGTGCTGCTAGCTGGTCTGCACATCTTCTCAACAATCTTGGGCTCAACTTGTCTGGGCCCACAGCCTTTTCTTTTCTTGGTCAAGTGATTTAAGAAGGAAATGCACCTCCTCCTGCCTTATTGTCACCCCTGACAGTTTTGACACAGTTCTTGCAGCTAGCCAAGGAGGGTCCCTTGCTGGATCAGGAACTTGCATTTTGGTAGCAAAGTGTTCAGCAAAGAGGTCCGCTTTCTCTTGACTACTAGTAGAGGTGGTCCCATCCTGTCGATTTAGAGGTGGAATAAGTTCATCAGGCAGATAACCTTGTCTGTCCTTGACCAGGGACCACCAGGTTTTGGAGCCTACCCTACCTGATGCTAACTTTCTTTTAGTGTCCAACTCCCATTTAGCAATGGCCCACTTTTGAACATCACCCATATGCCTACAGGCTTGCATGTGCAAGTTCCTGTTATAGGTGGTAGGATGTCTCTTATACCTTCGCCATGCTTTGTACTTAGCAGTAGCAGCCTCTCTACAACGAAAGCCAAACCAAGGCTGATCTGTAGGCTTTGTCACATATTGCCGATGAGGAATGTGTTCTTGTTGCAGATTAAGGATGTGTCCAGTGAAGGCTTTCACTTGGTTGTCAACATCCCCCTGGAGAAGAGCATTCCAGTCGGTGGTGGCGAGCTCAGAGCAAAGGGCTGGCCAATTACCTCTTTCCCATAGCCAGGTTGTGCGTGTGGACTCCTCACCTCGTTCTGTTGGGATCTTAAGTGTGGTAAAAACAGCCTTGTGGTCAGACGATCCAACGTAGCCGAGGGGTTGACAAGTGACTATGCCTTCTGCCAGATCACTCACTACTCTCTCTCTCTCTCTCTCTCTCTCTCTCTCTCTCTCTCTCTCTCATTTCAATATCTTAACTACTACTTCGACGCTGGTGGATTGACTACCTTGAAACTACGTCTGGTGGATTGACTACCTTGAAACTACGTCTGGTGGATTGACTACCTTGAAACTACGTCTGGTGGATTGACTACCTTGAAACTACGTCTGGTGGATTGACTACCTTGAAACTACGTCTGGTGGACTGACTACCTTGAAACTACGTCTGGTGGACTGACTACCTTGAAACTACGTCTGGTGGACTGACTACCTTGAAACTACGTCTGGTGGATTGACTACCTTGAAACTACGTCTGGTGGATTGACTACCTTGAAACTACGTCTGGTGGACTGACTACCTTGAAACTACGTCTGGTGGACTGACTACCTTGAAACTACGTCTGATGGACTGACTGTCTCTTTACCTCTCTTCTCCTTGCTTCTGTCTACAGTTTTCGTCACTTGTATTCACCTGAAGAAACCTACCGAGTAGGCGAAACGTTTCGAAAATTTCATGAAGCGTTGCTCCAGCGTTTTATTCACCAATTGTCAGTGTTGTTCACCATATTTGATAATGATAGTAAATAATGACCCGCAGCTGGAGCTTTTGGTCATCTGACCGAGGCCTTCCGCTGGCTTACCGGTTCATCCTTTTTTTTAATGTCATGGTTATTATTATAACCATTTCTGATATATTGACTCGTGATGATGTGGCTGTTAGTCAACACCTCTGATGTGCTGGCCAGGGGTCACTTATAAGTGACATGATGTGCTGGCCAGGGGTCACTTATAAGTGACATGATGTGCTGGCCAGGGGTCACTTATAAGTGACATGATGTGCTGGCCAGGGGTCACTTATAAGTGACATGATGTGCTGGCCAGGGGTCACTTTTAAGTGACATGAAGTGCTGGCCAGGGGTCACTTATAAGTGACATGATGTGCTGGCCAGGGGTCACTTATAAGTGACTTGATGTGCTGGCCAGGGGTCACTTATAAGTGACATGATGTGCTGGCCAGGAGTCACTTATAAGTGACATGATGTGCTGGCCAGAAGTCACTTATAAGTGGCATGATGTGCTGGCCAGGGGTCACTTATAAGTAACATGATGTTCTGGCTAGGGGTCACTTATAAGTGACATGATGTGCTGGCCAGAAGTCACTTATAAGTGACATGATGTGCTGGCCAAGTGACGATGAGTGCTGGCCAGGGGTCACTTACAAGTGACATGATGTGCTGGCAGGGGTCACTTACAAGTGACATGATGTGCTGGCCAGGGGTCACTTATAAGTGACGTGATTTGCTGCCAGGGGTCACTTATAAGTGACATGATGTGCTGGCCAGGGGTCACTTATAAGTGACATGATGTGCTGGCCAGGGGTCACTTATAAGTGACATGATGTGCTGGCCAGGGGTCACTTATAAGTGACATGATGTGCTGGCCAGGGGTCACTTATAAGTGACATGATGTGCTGGCCAGGGGTCACTTATAAGTGACATGATGTGCTGGCCAGGGGTCACTTATAAGTGACATGATGTGCTGGCCAGGGGTCACTTTTAATGATGTGCTGGCCAGGGGTCACTTATAAGTGACATGATGTGCTGGCCAGGGGTCACTTATAAGTGACATGATGTGCTGGCCAGGGGTCACTCATAAGTGACTTGATGTGCTGGCCAGGGGTCACTTATAAGTGACATGATGTGCTGCCAGGAGTCACTTATAAGTGACATGATGTGCCGGCCAGAAGTCACTTATAAGTGACATGATGTGCTGGCCAGGGGTCACTTATAAGTAACATGATGTTCTGGCTAGGGGTCACTTATAAGTGACATGATGTGCTGGCCAGAAGTCACTTATAAGTGACATGATGTGCTGGCCAAGGGTCACTTAAAGTAACATGATGTGCTGGCTAGGGGTCACTTATAAGTGACATGATGTGCTGGCCAGAGGTTACTTATAAGTGACATGATGTGCTGGCCAGAGGTCACTTATAAGTGACATGATGTGCTGGCCAGAGGTCACTTATAAGTGACATGATGTGCTGGCCAGAGGTCACTTATAAGTGACATGATGTGCTGGCCAGGGGTCACTTATAAGTGACATGATGTGCTGGCCAGAGGTCACTTATAAATGGCGTGATATGCTGGCCATTGGTCATTTATAGGTTACATGATGTGCTGGCCGGCGTCACTTATACATGACATGATGTGCTGGCCAGGGGTCAGTTAGAAGTAACATGATGTGCTGACCAAGGGTCACTTATAAGTGACATGATGTGCTGGCCAGAGGTCACTTATAAGTGACATGATGTGCTGGCCAGAGGTCACTTATAAGTGACATGATGTGCTGACCAAGGGTCACTGCCGGAAACAAGTGCTCTACATATAACAAAGACCCACTCTGGCACCCACTCTGGCACTCCCAAGATATGCCAGACACAATTGCCACTACATAAACCCACCCTGGCACTCCCATGAAGTGCCAGACACAAATGCCACTACATAAACCCACTCTGGCACTCCCCAGACAGTGCCAGACACATGTGCAACTACATAAACCCACCCTGGCACTCCCAAGAAGTGCCAGATATAAGTGCCACTACATAAACCCACCCTGGCACGCCCAAGAAGTGCCAGATACAAATGCAACTACATAAACCCACCCTGGCACTCCCAAAAAGTTCCAGATACAAGTGCCACTACATAAACCCACCCTGGCACTCCCAAGAAGTGCCAGATACAAGTGCCACTACATAAACCCACCCTGGCACTCCCAAGAAGTGCCAGATACAAGTGCCACTACATAAACCCACCCTGGCACTCCCAAGAAGTGCCAGATACAAGTGCCACTACATAAACCCACCCTGGCACTCCCAACAAGTGCCAGATACAAGTGCCACTACATAAACCCACCCTGGCACTCCCAAGAAGTGCCAGATACAAGTGCCACTACATAAACCCACCCTGGCACTCCCAAGAAGTGCCAGATACAAGTGCCACTACATAAACCCACCCTGGCACGCCCAAGAAGTGCCAGATACAAGTGCCACTACATAAACCCACCCTGGCACGCCCAAGAAGTGCCAGATACAAGTGCCACTACATAAACCCACCCTGGCACTCCCAAGAAGTGCCAGATACAAGTGCCACTACATAAACCCACCCTGGCACTCCCAAGAAGTGCCAGATACAAGTGCCACTACATAAACCCACCCTGGCACGCCCAAGAAGTGCCAGATACAAGTGCCACTACATAAACCCACCCTGGCACTCCCAAGACAGTGCCAGACACAAGTGCCACTACATAAACCCACCCTGGCATGCCCAAGACAGTGCCAGACACAAGTGCCACTACATAAACCCACCCTGGCACTCCCAAGAAGTGCCAGATATAAGTGCCACTACATAAACCCACCCTGGCACGCCCAAGAAGTGCCAGATACAAGTGCCACTACATAAACCCACCCTGGCACTCCCAAGACAGTGCCAGACACAAGTGCCACTACATAAACCCACCCTGGCACTCCCAGAACGACAGACACTTGAGGGGAAAAAAATAAACCGACTCCCCAACACATTTTTTACACTACCAGATGATGAAGTCAGACCTTCAACGCCTTAAACCCGCCTGGTCAGGAGACCAGCCACACGTAAGGCTCAAATCCCGTTTCCCAAGCCAACAAAACCCACCTCTAAGGAGGTCCCCCTTGACACGGGTCGCCCTCCTCTCGGCCTCTCAAATAGTCGTCATTCCTGAGGGAGGAGGAGCTGGCCGTAGACACAGTCCACTATTACTCAGCCTCACTGTTATTACTTGAGGGGTGGAGGGGGGGGGCCACGTTCCCAGTGACCTGAAAGGGGGCATTTAGGCTCTTAAGCTCGTCGCTGATTGGTTAGTTGGCATGTGAATGACCAACTCCCCCCCCCACCCCCTCATTCGTTAGTTACCGAACCATCGTTGTGGTTTAAGGAAGAATTACAATCTCTCTTGACATATTTCGTTCTCGGTATTTATTGCCATTCTCTTTTTTACGAAAACGAGAATTTTAGTGGAAAAAACTTTAAATTTCATAAAAAAAATAATGAATAACATTAAAAAAAAGTGGAAAATAATTTTGGCAAATTTGTGATGGCTGAAACAGTCGGATTTGAGATCCGTCCGTCGGACAACAGACGGATGTGAGCGAACTGCAGGAGTTGTATCAGTCATCACAGCTCACTGCTGCTGCAAGTACAGGCATGATAATATCTTTGAGCTAAGTATACCTGGAGTATATCTGAAGTATACCTGGAGTATACTTGGAGTATACCTGGGGTATACCTGGAGTATACCTGGAGTATATTTGGAGTATACCTGGAGTATACCTGGAGTATATTTGGAGTATACCTGGAGTATACCTGGAGTATACCTGGAGTATACTTGGAGTATACCTGGGGTATACCTGGAGTATACCTGGAGTATACTTGGAGTATACCTGGAGTATACCTGGAGGGTATTTTGGTAGTGAACGTCCCCGCGGCCCGGTCCATGACCAGGCCGCGGGGATATGAGACGTTTCGCCCATGAGGGGGATCTGGTGCGAAAAGTCTTCCAATTTAACATCCTAAGTGATGCGTCTGTGTTTTTCCTTCGCAGGTTTTAACAAGTTTATGAACACACTGTCTGAGGCGGGTTGTCTGGGACTCTTACAGTGATAAAAATATGCAAGATATTATCTGGTTACTAAATAACGAGTTAAAATATGACATTAACAGAACCAGACAGAAATATTACCATATAAACAAACCAAAAAAATGGAGGGGGACTCGAACCGTGGTCTTGTAAGTACCAGGCCCAGTGCTGTTACCACTCAACCACGGAACTTACAATAGGATGTTTTTTACAAATAAGAATTCTGTGACATGTTTGTATCAGCGACAACCTTACTGTTTCTCTCATCAACCTCCCACGGAACCTTCCTTCCTATATCTCTCAAACCCATATAGTACATTAACTCATGATCAATCGTAAGAAACTACCCCGGTTCGAGTCCCCGTCCATTCTTCTGTTTATTCATTGATAATCGTTTCTTATGCCTTGGGTTTATTTTACGATATAATGAGGCTCCACAGTGGTGCTGCGTACTCCAGGAGCAGCCTCACGTATGTCGTGTAGTCGTAGTTTTAATTAAAATTCCTTAATGACGGTCTTGCTAATTTTAATCATGGTCTTAAGTCTGTGGGATTTATGT
This sequence comes from Cherax quadricarinatus, assembly GCF_038502225.1. NCBI lineage: Eukaryota > Metazoa > Arthropoda > Malacostraca > Decapoda > Parastacidae > Cherax > Cherax quadricarinatus. Next base: position 20,504,696 of record NC_091318.1, read on the forward strand.
ATTTTCCGGTGATATATTCGGTGTGATGTTTACTCCCAGATCCTGAATCCTTGAATTGATAACTGTGGGTTTAAAATGTCCAGACTATACTCGTTCTTCGGTCTTGTCTAATCCCTTGCAATTTGCATAATCTAACCTTGAATACCAACTGTTTAATGGTTATGGAGGCTTAGGTCGGGTACAGATCCCTTTTAGTGAACAATCAGTACAAGCTGGACAGTTTGTTCATTACTCATGTGTCCATTTATACATTTTCCCTTTAAAATTCTGCCCACTGCTCTTCTTGAGGATCGGCCCTTGAGTGCTGTGTCAATTCCTTTATTGCAGCACAAGAAGATGTGTTCTGACCACACTTCTCTCTCTCTCTCTCTCTCTCTCTCTCTCTCTCTCTCTCTCTCTCCTCTCTCTCGTGGAATTCCGACAATTTTCTGAGCAAGAATTTACCCTTCTTTAAAAATGTGTTGGTTCTGTCTATTACGTTCCTCACTAGCTGTTGCACCAACCAGTCTCTGGTGATCAGGAGTATCCTGAACACTCTGTGTCTCCTGCTGCTTCACTATCCCTCTAATGACCTTGGATACTTCCCTTACTGCCTGTCTCCTGCTGCTTCACTCTCATCTAGTTCGACATTGAATACTGAGTAACATACGCAATAATAATAATAATAATAATAATAATAATAATAATAATAATAATAATAATAATAATAATAATAATAATAATAATAATAATAATAATAACAATAATAATAATAATAATAATAATAATAATATAAAAACAATAGTAATGATAATAATAATAATAATAATAATAATAATAATAATGATAATAATAATAATAATAATAATAATAATAATAATAATAATAATAATAATAATAAAAATAATAATATCTTTATTTGCTGCAAGTATACTACTACATAGAAAGCCGTTTGTTATGGTGAGCATCTCGGGCAAAATATGTCAGTTTTGTCCCAGGATGCGACCCACACCAGTCGGCTAATACCCAGGTACCCATTACTATTGATGGGTAAACATTAACAACCGGTGTAAGGAAACACGCCCAATGTTTTTCACCCTCGCCGGGAATCAAACCCGGACCCTTACCAAGTGAAACGAGAGCTTTTGCCACCAGACCACGGGGCACGGTGGCAAGCTGGGAATCTGTATGGATAAAAAGCTTCGCTTGCATATCAGGCTTCGTCAGTCGAATACAAGGGTGACTAGCCTATTAGAGACAATTAAAAGGAGTTTGAGGTGTACAGTCCATAGCTTAAACTACAGTTTAGTACCAACATTGACCAGTGTCCCCAGTGTATTCGACTTAAAAAGTCTGCTGTGTAGGCGAAACATTAGTCAATAAAGATACCCAGGTGTTGCACATATGTGTGGCTAGTTTATTTTGCACCTCAGGAACTAGGTCTAGGAACTAGGCCCAAAAAAAGAGCTAACAGACCATCAGGATTTATATCTACAATTGCCTTACCTGTTGGAAGCAAATTTAGGATACTTGCTTAATATGTCTGGTATCTTATTTTCATTAATAAGATATCCTGGCATGTCACATAAGTTATTGTGTTGTCTATGTGTATATTCCTCATTAAGTGGAGAATTAAGCACACAGTGTTCAAGAAAGTGACCATAAGGCTGACCACATACTTTCTATTTACTGTGATCTGCCAAACTACCAGAACTACTTGTAACCAAGACTAAGTCTGGCTACTACAACATCAGTCAGTACTTGTAACCAACATTAAGTCTGGCTACAACAACATCAGTCAGTACTTGTAACCAAGACTAAGTCTGGCTACTACAACATCAGTCAGTACTTGTAACCAAGACTAAGTCTGGCTGCTACAACATCAGTCAATACTTGTAACCAAGACTAAGACTGGCTACTACAACATCAGTCAATACTTGTAACCAACACTAAGCCTGGCCACTACAACATCAGTCAGTACTTGTAACCAAGACTAAGACTGGCTACTACAACATCAGTCAGTACTTGTAACCAAGACTAAGTCTGGCTACTACAACATCAGTCAATACTTGTAACCAAGACTAAGTCTGGCTACTACAACATCAGTCAGTACTTGTAACCAAGACTAAGACTGGCTACTACAACATCAGTCAATACTTTTAACCAAGACTAAGTCTGGCTACTACAACATCAGTCAATACTTTTAACCAAGACTAAGCCTGGCTACTACAACATCAGTCAGTACTTGTAACCAAGACTAAGTCTGGCTACTACAACATCAGTCAGTACTTGTAACCAAGACTAAGTCTGGCTACTACAACATCAGTCAGTACTTGTAACCAAGACTAAGCCTGGCTACTACAGCATCAGTCAATACTTTTAACCAAGACTAAGTCTGGCTACTACAACATCAGTCAGTACTTTTAACCAAGACTAAGACTGGCTACTACAACATCAGTCAATACTTTTAACCAAGACTAAGTCTGGCTACTACAACATCAGTCAGTACTTTTAACCAAGACTAAGACTGGCTACTACAACATCAGTGAGTACTTGTAACCAAGACTAAGTCTGGCTACTACAACATCAGTCAGTACTTGTAACCAAGACTAAGCCTGGCTACTACAACATCAGTCAGTACTTGTAACCAAGACTAAGCCTGGCTACTACAACTTCAGGCTGTGTAGCCGAGGCAGTGGTGTGTGTGTGTAGCCGAGGCAGTGGTGTGTGTGTAGCTGAGGCAGCGGTGTGTGTGTGTAGCCGAGGCAGCGGTGTGTGTGTAGCCGAGGCAGTGGTGTGTGTGTGTAGCTGAGGCAGCGGTGTGTGTGTAGCCGAGGCAGTGGTGTGTGTGTAGCTGAGGCAGCGGTGTGTGAGTGTAGCCGAGGCAGTGGTGTGTGTGTGTAGCCGAGGTAGTGGTGTGTGTGTAGCTGAGGCAGCGGTGTGTGTGTAGCCGAGGCAGCGGTGTGTGTGTAGCCGAGGCAGTGTGGTGTGTGTGTAGCAGAGGCAGCGGTGTGTGTGTAGCCGAGGCAGTGGTGTGTGTGTAGCTGAGGCAGCGGTGTGTGTGTAGCCGAGGCAGTGATGTCTGTGTAGCCGAAGCAGCGGTGTGTGTGTAGCCGAGGCAGTGGTGTGTGTGTAGCCAAGGCAGTGGTGTGTGTGTAGCCGAGGCAGTAGTGTGTGTGTGTGTAGCCGAGGCAGCGGTGTGTGTGTAGCCGAGGCAGCAGTGTGTGTGTAGCCGAGGCAGTGGTGTGTGTGTGTGTAGCCGAGGCAACGGTGTGTGTGTAGCCGAGGCAGTGGTGTGTGTGTAGCCTAGGCAGCGGTGTGTGTGTAGCCGAGGCAGTGGTGTGTGTGTAGCCGAGGCAGCGGTGTGTGTGTAGCCGAGGCAGTGGTGTGTGTGTGTAGCCGGGGCAGTGGGGTGTGTGTAGCCGAGGCAGTGGTGTGTGTGTAGCCGAGGCAGTGGTGTGGGTGTAGCCGAGGCATTGGTGTGTGTGTAGCCGAGGCAGTGGTGTGTGTGTGTGTGTGTGTGTATGTAGCCGAGGCAGCTGTGTGTGTGTAGCCAAGGCAGCGGTGTGTGTGTAGCCGAGGCAGCGGTGTATATGTACCAGAAGCAGCGGTGTATGTGTATCCAAGGCAGCGGTGTGTGTGTGTGTGTGTGTGTGTGTGTGTGCAGCCGAGGCAGCGGTGTGTGTGTAGCCGAGGCACCGGTGTGTGTGTGTAGCCGAGGCAGCTGTGTGTGTGTAGCCGAGGCAGCGGTGTGTGTGTAGCCGAGGCAGCTGTATATGTGTAGCCGAGGCAGGGGTGTGTGTAGCCGAGGCAGCGGTGTGTGTGTGTGTAGCCGTGGCAGTGGTGTACGTGTAGCCGAGGCAGCTGTGTGTATGTAGCCGAGGCAGCGGTGTGTGTGTAGCCGGGGCTGCGATGTGTGTGTAGCCGAGGCAGCGGTGTGTGTGTGTAGCCTAGGCAGCGGAGTGTGTGTGTGTAGCCGAGGCAGCGGTGTGTGTGTAGCCGAGGCAGCAGTGTGTGTGTAGCCGAGGCAGCTATGTGTGTGTAGCCGAGGCAGCGGTGTGTGTGTAGCCGAGGCAGCGGTGTGTGTGTGTAGCCGAAGCAGCGGTGTATGTGTAGCCGAGACAGCGGTGTGTGTGTAGCCCAGGCAGCGGTGTGTGTGTGTGTAGCCGAGGCAGCGGTGTGTGTGTGTAGCAGAGGCAGCGGTGTGTGTGTAGCCGAGGCAGCGGTGTGTGTGTACACGAGGCAGCGGTGTGTGTGTAGCCGAGGCAGCGGTGTGTGTGTGTGTGTGTGTAGTCGAGGCAGCGGTGTGTGTGTGTAGCCGAGGCAGCGGTGTGTGTGTAACCGAGGCAGCGGTGTGTGTGTGTTACCGAGGCAGCGGTGTATGTGTGTAGCCGAGGCAGCGGTGTGTGTAGCCGAGGCATAGGTGTGTGTGCAGCCGAGGCAGCAGTGTGTGTGTAGCCGAGGCAGCGGTGTGTGTGTTTGTAGCCGAGGCAGCGGTGTGTGTGTGTGTGTGTAGCCGAGGCAGCAGTGTGTGTGTGTAGCAGAGGCAGCGGTGTGTGTGTGAGTGTGTAGCCGAGGCAGCGGTGTGTGTGTAGCCGAGGCAGCGGTGTGTGTGTAGCCGAGGCAGAGGTGTGTGTGTAGCCGAGGCAGCGGTGTGTGTGTAGCCGAGGCAGCGGTGTGTGTGTAGCCGAGGCAGCGGTGTGTGTGTGTAGACGAGGCAGCGGTGCGTGTGTGTAGCCGAGGCAGCGGCGTGTGTGTGTAGCCGAGGCACAGGTGTGTGTGTAGACGAGGCAGCGGTGTGTGTGTGTAGCCGAGGCAGCGGTGTGTGTGTAGCCGAGGCAGCTGTGTGTGTGTAGACGAGGCAGCGGTGTGTGTGTGTGTGTGTAGACGATGCAGCTGTGTGTGTGTAGCCGAGGCAGCGGTGTGTGTGTGTAGCCGAGGTAAAGGTGTGAGTGTAGCCGAGGCAGCGGTGTGTGTGTGTGTGTAGCCGAGGCAGCGGTGTGTGTGTGTAGCCGAGGCAGCGGTGTGTGTGTAGCCGAGGCAGCGGTGTGTGTGTAGACGAGGCAGCGGTGTGTGTGTGTGTGTAGCCGAGGCAGCGGTGAGTGTGTAGCCGAGGCACCGGTGTGTGTGTAGACGAGGCAGCGGTGTGTGTGTGTGTAGACGAGGCAGCTGTATGTGTGTAGCCGAGGCAGCGGTGTGTGCGTGTAGCCGAGGTACCGGTGTGAGTGTAGCCGAATCAGCGGTGTGTGTGTGTAGCCGAGGCAGGGGTGTGTGTGTGTAGCCGAATCAGCGGTGTGTGTGTAGCCGAGGCAGCTGTGTGTGTGTAGCCGAGGCAGCGGGCAGCGGTGTGTGTGTAGCCGAAGCAGCGGTGTGTGTGTATAGACGATGCAGCGGTGTGTGTAGCCGAGACAGCGGTGTGTGTGTAGCCGAGGCTGCGGTGTGTGTGTAGCCGAGGCAACGGTGTGTGTGTAGCCGAGGCAGCTGTGTGTGTGTAGCCGAGGCAGCGGTGTGTGTAGCCGAGGCAGCGGTGTGTGTGTAGCCGAGGCAGCGGTGTGTGTGTAGCCGAGGCAGCGGTGTGTGTGTGTAGCCGAGGCAGCGGTGTGTGTGTAGCCGAGGCAGCGGTGTGTGTGTTGCCGAGGCAGCGGTGTGTGTGTGTGTAGCCGAGGCAGTGGTGTGTGTGTGTAGCCGAGGCAGCAGTGTGTGTGTAGCCGAGGCAGCGGTGTGTTTGTAGCCGAGGCAGCGGTGTGTGTGTGTGTAGCCGAGGCAGCGGTGTGTGTGTAGCCGAGGCAGCGGTGTGTGTGTAGCCGAGGCAGCGGTGTGTGTGTAGCCGAGGCAGCGGTGTGTGTGTAGCCAAGGCAACGGTGTGTGTGTAGCCGAGGCAGCTGTGTGTGTGTAGCCGAGGCAGCGGTGTGTGTGTAGCCGAGGCAGCGGTGTGTTTGTAGCCGAGGCAGCGGTGTGTGTGTGTGTAGCCGAGGTAGCGGTGTGTGTGTAGCCGAGGCAGCGGTGTGTGTGTAGCCGAGGCAGCGGTGTGTGTGTAGCCGAGGCAGCGGTGTGTGTGTAGCCGAGGCAGCAGTGTGTGTGTGTAACCGAGGCAGCGGTGTGTGTGTAGCCGAGGCAGTGGTGTGTGTGTGTAGCCGATGCAGCGGTGTGTGTGTGTAGCCGAGGCAGCGGTGTGTGTGTAGCCGAGGCAGTGGTGTGTGTGTGTAGCCGAGGCAGAGGTGTGTGTGTGTAGCCGAGGCAGCGGTGTGTGTGTACCGAGGCAGCGGTGTGTGTGTGTAGCCGAGGCAGCGGTGTGTGTGTAGCCGAGGCAGTGGTGTGTGTGTAGCCGAGGCAGCGGTGTGTTTGTAGCCGAGGCAGCGGTGTGTGTGTGTGTAGCCGAGGCAGCGGTGTGTGTGTAGCCGAGGCAGCGGTGTATGTGTAGCCGAGGCAGCGGTGTGTGTGTAGCCGAGGCAGTGGTGTGTGTGTAGCCGAGGCAGCGGTGTGTGTGTGTAGCAGAGGCAGTGGTGTGTGTGTAGCCGAGGCAGCGGTGTGTTTGTAGCCGAGGCAGCGGTGTGTGTGTGTGTAGCCGAGGCAGCAGTGTGTGTGTGTAGCCGAGGCAGCGGTGTGTGTGTAGCCGAGGCAGCGGTGTGTGTGTAGCCGAGGCAGCGGTGTGTTTGTAGCCGAGGCAGCGGTGTGTGTGTGTGTAGCCGAGGTAGCGGTGTGTGTGTAGCCGAGGCAGCGGTGTGTGTGTAGCCGAGGCAGCGGTGTGTGTGTAGCCGAGGCAGCGGTGTGTGTGTAGCCGAGGCAGCGGTGTGTTTGTAGCCGAGGCAGCGGTGTGTGTGTGTGTAGCCGAGGTAGCGGTGTGTGTGTAGCCGAGGCAGCGGTGTGTGTGTAGCCGAGGCAGCGGTGTGTGTGTAGCCGAGGCAGCGGTGTGTGTGTAGCCGAGGCAGCAGTGTGTGTGTGTAACCGAGGCAGCGGTGTGTGTGTAGCCGAGGCAGTGGTGTGTGTGTGTAGCCGATGCAGCGGTGTGTGTGTGTAGCCGAGGCAGCGGTGTGTGTGTAGCCGAGGCAGTGGTGTGTGTGTGTAGCCGAGGCAGAGGTGTGTGTGTGTAGCCGAGGCAGCGGTGTGTGTGTACCGAGGCAGCGGTGTGTGTGTGTAGCCGAGGCAGCGGTGTGTGTGTAGCCGAGGCAGTGGTGTGTGTGTAGCCGAGGCAGCGGTGTGTTTGTAGCCGAGGCAGCGGTGTGTGTGTGTGTAGCCGAGGCAGCGGTGTGTGTGTAGCCGAGGCAGCGGTGTATGTGTAGCCGAGGCAGCGGTGTGTGTGTAGCCGAGGCAGTGGTGTGTGTGTAGCCGAGGCAGCGGTGTGTGTGTGTAGCAGAGGCAGTGGTGTGTGTGTAGCCGAGGCAGCGGTGTGTTTGTAGCCGAGGCAGCGGTGTGTGTGTGTGTAGCCGAGGCAGCAGTGTGTGTGTGTAGCCGAGGCAGCGGTGTGTGTGTAGCCGAGGCAGCGGTGTGTGTGTAGCCCAGACAGTGGTGTGTGTGTAGCCGAGGCAACGGTGTGTGTGTAGCCGAGGCAGCGGTGTGTGTGTAGCCGAGGCAGCGGTGTGTTTGTAGCCGAGGCAGCGGTGTGTGTGTGTGTAGCCGAGGTAGCGGTGTGTGTGTAGCCGAGGCAGCGGTGTGTGTGTAGCCGAGGCAGTGGTGTGTGTGTAGCCCAGGCAGCGGTGTGTGTGTAGCCGAGGCAGCGGTGTGTGTGTAGCCGAGGCAGCTGTGTGTGTGTAGCCGAGGCAACGGTGTGTGTGTAGCCGAGGCAGCGGTGTGTGTGTAGCCGAGGCAGCGGTGTGTGTGTGTGTAGCCGAGGCAGCGGTGTGTGTGTAGCCGAGGCAGCGGTGTGTGTGTAGCCGAGGCAGTGGTGTGTGTAGCCGAGGCAGCGGTGTGTGTGTAGCCGAGGCAGCGGTGTGTGTGTAGCCGAGGCAGTGGTGTGTGTGTGTAGCCGAGGCAGCGGAGTGTGTGTAGCCAAGGCAGCGGTGTGTGTGTAGCCAAGGCAGCGGTGTGTGTGTGTGTTGCCGAGGCAGCGGTGTGTGTGTGTAGCCGAGGCAGCGGTGTGTGTGTAGCCGAGGCAGCGGTGTGTGTGTGTGTGTGTGTAGCCGAGGCAGCGGTGTGTGTGTAGCCGAGTCAGCGGTGTGTTTGTAGCCGAGGCAGCGGTGTGTGTGTGTGTAGCCGAGGTACCGGTGTGAGTGTAGCCGAATTAGCGGTGTGTGTGTGTAGCCGAGGCAGGGGTGTGTGTGTGTAGCCGAATCAGCGGTGTGTGTGTAGCCGAGACAGCGGTGTGTGTGTAGCCGAGGCTGCGGTGTGTGTGTAGCCGAGGCAACGGTGTGTGTGTAGCCGAGGCAGCTGTGTGTGTGTAGCCGAGGCAGCGGTGTGTGTAGCCGAGGCAGCGGTGTGTGTGTAGCCGAGGCAGCGGTGTGTGTGTAGCCGAGGCAGCGGTGTGTGTGTGTAGCCGAGGCAGCGGTGTGTGTGTAGCCGAGGCAGCGGTGTGTGTGTAGCCAAGGCAGCGGTGTGTGTGTGTGTAGCCGAGGCAGCGGTGTGTGTGTGTAGCCGAGGCAGCGGTGTGTGTGTAGCCGAGGCAGCGGTGTGTGTGTGTGTGTGTAGCCGAGGCAGCGGTGTGTGTGTAGCCGAGGCAGCGGTGTGTTTGTAGCCGAGGCAGCGGTGTGTGTGTGTGTAGCCGAGGCAGCGGTGTGTGTGTAGCCGAGGCAGCGGTGTGTGTGTAGCCGAGGCAGCGGTGTGTGTGTAGCCCAGGCAGTGGTGTGTGTGTAGCCGAGGCAACGGTGTGTGTGTAGCCGAGGCAGCTGTGTGTGTGTAGCCGAGGCAGCGGTGTGTGTGTAGCCGAGGCAGCGGTGTGTTTGTAGCCGAGGCAGCGGTGTGTGTGTAGCCGAGGTAGCGGTGTGTGTGTAGCCGAGGCAGCGGTGTGTGTGTAGCCGAGGCAGCGGTGTGTGTGTAGCCCAAGCAGCGGTGTGTGTGTAGCCGAGGCAGGGGTGTGTGTGTAGCCGAGGCAGCGGTGTGTGTGTAGCCGAGGCAGCGGTGTGTGTGTAGCCGAGGCAGCGGTGTGTGTGTAGCCGAGGCAGCGGTGTGTGTGTAGCCGAGGCAGCGGTGTGTGTGTAGCCGAGGCAGCGGTGTGTGTGTAGCCGAGGCAGCAGTGTATGTGTGTAACCGAGGCAGCGGTGTGTGTGTAGCCGAGGCAGTGGTGTGTGTGTGTAGCCGATGCAGCGGTGTGTGTGTAGCCGAGGCAGCGGTGTGTGTGTAGCCGAGGCAGTGGTGTGTGTGTGTAGCCGAGGCAGAGGTGTGTGTGTGTAGCCGAGGCAGCGGTGTGTGTGTACCGAGGCAGCGGTGTGTGTGTGTAGCCGAGGCAGCGGTTGTGTGTAGCCGAGGCAGTGGTGTGTGTGTAGCCGAGGCAGCGGTGTGTTTGTAGCCGAGGCAGCGGTGTGTGTGTGTGTAGCCGAGGCAGCGGTGTGTGTGTGTAGCCGAGGCAGCGGTGTGTGTGTGTAGCCGAGGCAGCGGTGTGTGTGTAGCCGAGGCAGTGGTGTGTGTGTGTAGCCGAGGCAGTGGTGTGTGTGTAGCCGAGGCAGTGGTGTGTGTGTGTAGCCGAGGCAGCGGTGTGTGTGTAGCCGAGGCAGCGGTGTGTTTGTAGCCGAGGCAGCGGTGTGTGTGTGTGTAGCCGAGGCAGCAGTGTGTGTGTGTAGCCGAGGCAGCGGTGTGTGTGTAGCCGAGGCAGCGGTGTGTGTGTAGCCCAGACAGTGGTGTGTGTGTAGCAGAGGCAACGGTGTGTGTGTAGCCGAGGCAGCGGTGTGTGTGTAGCCGAGGCAGCGGTGTGTTTGTAGCCGAGGCAGCGGTGTGTGTGTAGCCGAGGCAGTGGTGTGTGTGTGTAGCCCAGGCAGCGGTGTGTGTGTAGCCGAGGCAGCGGTGTGTGTGTAGCCGAGGCAGCTGTGTGTGTGTAGCCGAGGCAACGGTGTGTGTGTAGCCGAGGCAGCGGTGTGTGTGTAGCCGAGGCAGCGGTGTGTGTGTGTAGCCGAGGCAGCGGTGTGTGTGTAGCCGAGGCAGCGGTGTGTGTGTAGCCGAGGCAGTGGTGTGTGTAGCCGAGGCAGCGGTGTGTGTGTAGCCGAGGCAGCGGTGTGTGTGTAGCCGAGGCAGCGGTGTGTGTGTGTAGCCGAGGCAGCGGAGTGTGTGTAGCCGAGGCAGCGGTGTGTGTGTAGCCAAGGCAGCGGTGTGTGTGTGTGTTGCCGAGGCAGCGGTGTGTGTGTGTAGCCGAGGCAGCGGTGTGTGTGTAGCCGAGGCAGCGGTGTGTGTGTGTGTGTGTAGCCGAGGCAGCGGTGTGTGTGTAGCCGAGGCAGCGGTGTGTTTGTAGCCGAGGCAGCGGTGTGTGTGTGTGTAGCCGAGGCAGCGGTGTGTGTGTAGCCGAGGCAGCGGTGTGTGTGTAGCCGAGGCAGCGGTGTGTGTGTAGCCCAGGCAGTGGTGTGTGTGTAGCCGAGGCAACGGTGTGTGTGTAGCCGAGGCAGCTGTGTGTGTGTAGCCGAGGCAGCGGTGTGTGTGTAGCCGAGGCAGCGGTGTGTTTGTAGCCGAGGCAGCGGTGTGTGTGTGTGTAGCCGAGGTAGCGGTGTGTGTGTAGCCGAGGCAGCGGTGTGTGTGTAGCCGAGGCAGCGGTGTGTGTGTAGCCCAGGCAGCGGTGTGTGTGTAGCCGAGGCAGGGGTGTGTGTGTAGCCGCGGCAGCGGTGTGTGTGTAGCCGAGGCAGCGGTGTGTGTGTAGCCGAGGCAGCGGTGTGTGTGTAGCCGAGGCAGCGGTGTGTGTGTAGCCGAGGCAGCGGTGTGTGTGTAGCCGAGGCAGCGGTGTGTGTGTGTGTAGCCGAGGCAGCAGTGTGTGTGTGTAACCGAGGCAGCGGTGTGTGTGTAGCCGAGGCAGTGGTGTGTGTGTGTAGCCGATGCAGCGGTGTGTGTGTAGCCGAGGCAGCGGTGTGTGTGTAGCCGAGGCAGTGGTGTGTGTGTGTAGCCGAGGCAGAGGTGTGTGTGTGTAGCCGAGGCAGCGGTGTGTGTGTAGCCGAGGCAGCGGTGTGTGTGTGTAGCCGAGGCAGCGGTGTGTGTGTAGCCGAGGCAGTGGTGTGTGTGTAGCCGAGGCAGTGGTGTGTTTGTAGCCGAGGCAGCGGTGTGTGTGTGTGTAGCTGAGGCAGCAGTGTGTGTGTAGCCGAGGCAGCGGTGTGTGTGTAGCCGAGGCAGCGGTGTGTGTGTAGCCGAGGCAGTGGTGTGTGTGTGTAGCCGAGGCAGTGGTGTGTGTGCAGCCGAGGCAGCGGTGTGTGTGTGTAGCCGAGGCAGCGGTGTGTGTGTAGCCGAGGCAGCTGTGTGTTTGTAGCCGAGGCAGCGGTGTGTGTGTGTGTAGCCGAGGCAGCGGTGTGTGTGTGTAGCCGAGGCAGCGGTGTGTGTGTAGCCGAGGCAGCGGTGTGTGTGTAGCCGAGGCAGTGGTGTGTGTGTAGCCGAGGCAGTGGTGTGTGTGTAGCCGAGGCAGCGGTGTGTGTGTAGCCGAGGCAGTGGTGTGTGTGTAGCCCAGGCAGCGGTGTGTGTGTAGCCGAGGCAACGGTGTGTGTGTAGCCGAGGCAGCGGTGTGTGTGTAGCCGAGGCAGCGGTGTGTGTGTGTGTAGCCGAGGCAGCGGTGTGTGTGTAGCCGAGGCAGCGGTGTGTGTGTAACCGAGGCAGTGGTGTGTGTAGCCGAGGCAGTGGTGTGTGTGTAGCCGAGGCAGTGGTGTGTGTGTAGCCGAGGCAGCGGTGTGTGTGTAGCCGAGGCAGAGGTGTGTGTGTAGCCGAGGCAGCGGTGTGTGTGTAGCCGAGGCAGTGGTGTGTGTGTAGCCGAGGCAGCGGTGTGTGTGTAGCCGAGGCAGCGGTGTGTGTGTAGCCGAGGCAGCGGTGTGTGTGTAGCCGAGGCAGTGGTGTGTGTGTAGCCGAGGCAGTGGTGTGTGTGTGTAGCCGAAGCAGTGGTGTGTGTGTAGCCGAGGCAGTGGTGTGTGTGTAGCCGAGGCAGTGGTGTGTGTGTAGCCGAGGCAGCGGTGTGTGTGTAGCCGAGGCAGTGGTGTGTGTGTAGCCGAGGCAGTGGTGTGTGTGTGTAGCCGAGGCAGCGGTGTGTGTGTAGCCGAGGCAGCGGTGTGTGTGTGTAGCCGAGGCAGCGGTGTGTGTGTAGCCGAGGCAGTGGTGTGTGTGTAGCCGAGGCAGCGGTGTGTGTGTAGCCGAGGCAGCGGTGTGTATGTGTAGCCGAGGCAGCGGTGTGTGTGTAGCCGAGGCAGTGGTGTGTGTGTGTAGCCGAGGCAGTGGTGTGTGTGTAGCCGAGGCAGCGGTGTGTGTGTAGCCGAGGCAGTGGTGTGTGTGTGTAGCCGAGGCAGCGGTGTGTGTGTAGCCGAGGCAGTGGTGTGTGTGTAGCCGAGGCAGTGGTGTGTGTGTAGCCGAGGCAGCGGTGTGTATGTGTAGCCGAGGCAGCGGTGTGTGTGTAGCCGAGGCAGTGGTGTGTGTGTAGCCGAGGCAGTGGTGTGTGTGTAGCCGAGGCAGCAGTGTGTGTGTAGCCGAGGCAGTGGTGTGTGTGTGTAGCCGAGGCAGCGGTGTGTGTGTAGCCGAGGCAGCGGTGTGTGTGTAGCCGAAGCAGTGGTGTGTGTGTAGCCGAGGCAGCGGTGTGTGTGTAGCCGAGGCAGCGGTGTGTGTGTAGCCGAGGCAGCGGTGTGTGTGTAGCCGAGGCAGCGGTGTGTGTGTAACCGAGGCAGCGGTGTGTGTGTGTTACCGAGGCAGCGGTGTATGTGTGTAGCCGAGGCAGCGGTGTGTGTGTAGCCGAGGCAGCGGTGTGTGTGTAGCCGAGGCAGCGGTGTGTGTGTAGCCGAGGCAGCGGTGTGTGTGCTTGTAGCCGAGGCAGCGGTGTGTGTGTGTGTGTGTAGCCGAGGCAGCAGTGTGTGTGTGTAGCAGAGGCAGCGGTGTGTGTGTAGCCGAGTGTGTAGCCGAGGCAGCGGTGTGTGTATAGCCGAGGCAGCGGTGTGTGTGTAGCCGAGGCAGAGGTGTGTGTGTAGCCGAGGCAGCGGTGTGTGTGTAGCCGAGGCAGCGGTGTGTGTGTAGCCGAGGCAGAGGTGTGTGTGTGTAGACGAGGCAGCGGTGCGTGGTGTGTGTATGAGCAGCCCAGTGTGTGTGCTTGAGGCTAAAGGTGTGAAGATGTAGCAGCAGTGTGTGTGTGTCTGTAGGCAGCGGTGTGTGTGCTTAGAAACTGTGGTGTGTGTGCCGAAAGGCAGCAGTGTGTGTAGGCAGAGGCAGCGGTGTGTGGCCAATGTGTGTGTGCCGAGCGGCGGTGTGTGTAGCCGAGCGCCGGTGTGTGTGTATGAGGCAGGCAGCGGTGTGTGTGTGAACGATGCACGGCTGTGGCATGTATGCCCAGGCAGCGGTGTGTGCGTGCCAGCCGAGTACCGGTGTGAGTGTGGCAGTCAGCGCGGTGTGTGGCGTGTGTAGCCGAGGCGGGGTGTGTGTGTGTAGCCAGATCAGCGGTGTGTGTGGCAGGCAGCTGTGTGTGTGTAGCCGAGGCGGGCGGCGGTGTGTGTGTAACGAAGCAGCGGTGTGGTATTAATATAGACGATGCAGCGGTGTATTGTAGCCGAAGACAGCGGTGTGTAACAGCCGAGCTTCCACGGTGTGTGTAGCCGAAACAGCAGTGTGGCTGTGTAGCCGAGCAGCTGTGTGTGTAGCGAGGCAGCGTTGTGTGTAGGCAGCGGTGTAATGTGTAGCCGAGCAGCCCGGTGTGTATGCCCGAGCAGCGGTGTGTGTGTGTAGCCGAAGGCAGGTGTGTGTATAGCCAGGCAGCGGTACTAATGTAGCCAAAACGGCGTGTGTGTGTAATATGCCGAAGCAGCAATTGTATGTGTGTAACAAACTGGCCGGTGTGTGTGTAACCGAAGGCAGCGGTGTGTTTATGCGCCAAGAGCAGCGGTGTGTGTGTGTGTAGCCGAGGCAGCGGTGTGTGTAACCGAGCGGCGGTGTGGTGTAGCCGAGGCGGCGGTGTGTGCCAGGCAGTGGTGTGTATGAGGCAACGGTAATGTAGCCGAGGCCAGCTGTGTGCACCTTAACCGGACAGCGGGCGTGTGTAGCGAAGGCATGGTGTGTTTGTAGCAAAGGCGGCGGTGTGTGTGTGTGTGGCGAGTGCTTGGTGTGTGTGTAGCCGAGCAGCAGTATTGTGTGTGTATCCGAAGGCAGCGGCGGTGTGTGCAGCCGAGCAGCGGGCGTGTGTGCCAGCCGAGGCAGCGGGTGTGTGTAGTGTATAACCGAGGCGGCAGTGGTGTGTGTGTATGCCGAGCAGTGGTGTATGTGTGCTAGCCGATGCAGCCGGTGTGTGTGTATAGCGAAGGCAGCGGTGTGTGTATGTGCTTGAGCAGTGGTGTCGTGTGTGTGCTAGCCGAAGGCAGAGGTGTATGTGTGTAAGCCGAGGCAGCGGTGTGTGTACCGAGGCAGCGGTGTGTGTGTGTGTAAGCGAGGCAGCCTTCGGTGTGTGTGTGTAGCCGAAGGAGGCAGTGGTGTGTGTGTAGCCAGGCAGCCAGTCATTTATGCTTGAGGCAGCAGGTGTGTGTGTGTGTGGCAGAAAGCCAGCGGTGTGTGTGTAGCCAGGCAGCCAGTGCCATGTGTAGCCGAGGCAGCAGTGTAGTGTGAGGCAGTGTGTGTGTGCCGGGCAGCGGTGTGTGTGTAGCAGAAGGCAGTGAGTGCTTAGCAAGAAGAACTTGCCCAGTGTGTTTGCAAAACGGCAGTGTGTGTGTGTAGCGAGCAGCAGGTAATGTGTAGCCGAGGCAGCAGTGTGTGCTTAGCCGAAAACGCGGTGTGGCAATGTGTAGCGAGCAGTGGTGTGTGTGTAGCGAGCAACAGTGTGTGTGCCGAAGGCAGCGAGTGTGTGTAATGTATGAGCAGCGCAGTATTTATAGCAAGGCCAGCGGTGTGTGTGTGTGTAGCCGAAGTGCGGTGTGTGTGCTTGAAGGCAGCGGTGTGTTAATATTAGCCAGGCAGTGGTGTATGGCAGAAACTGGCGGTGTGTGCTTAGCCGAACCAGCGGTGTGTGTAGCCGAGGCAACTGTATGTATATGAGCAACAGTAATGTCAATAACCAGCGTAGTGTATTATATGAAACCTTGGTGTGTGTGTGTAATAGCAGCAGTATGTGTGCCTTGAGCAGCAGTAACAATAGCCAAGAAAACGATAGTGTGTGTATATGAAACATGATATAATGTGTAACCGAAACAGCAGTAGTAATAATATAGCAGGCAATGGTAATAATAATGTGTAGTGTGTGAAATTAATAACAGCAACCAAAGGCATGGTATGTATGTAACCAAAACCGCAGATGTGTAATGTGTGTTACCAAAAACGCGGTGCTGTGTGTAGCCAGGCAGCCCAGTGTGTGTAACCGAGCAGCAGTGTGTGTGTGTGTGTGTGGCCAAGCAGCCGGTGTGTGTGCCAGCCGGAAGTCAAGCGGTGTGTCTGTCGAGGCAGCCGGTGTGTGTGTGTGGCCCAGCCGAGTACCCGGTGAGTGTAGCCAGATTAGCGGTGTGTGTGTGTAGCCGAGGCAGGGTGTGTGTGTGTAGCCAGATCAGCCCGGTGTGTGTGCCGAGGGCAGCTGTGTGTGTGTAACCAGAGGCAGCCGGGCAGCGGTGTGTGTGTAGCGAAGCAGCCGGTGTGTGTGTATGGAACGGTAGCGGTGTGTGCCAACCGAACAGCCGGTATGTGTGCCGAAGATGCCCGGTGTGTATTAGCCGAAGGCAACGGTATTGTGTATAGCCGAGACAACTGTGTGTGTAGCCGAAGGCAGCGTGTGTGTAGCCCGAAGGCAGCGGTGTGTAGCCGAGCAGCGGTGTGTGTGTAGCGAGCAGCGGTGTATGTGTCTGGCGGCTGGCGGTGTGTGTGTAACCGAAGCAGCGGTGTGTGTGTGCTTCGAGCAGCGGTGTGTGTGTGTGTAGCCGAGGCAGCGGGCGTGTGTGTAGCCGAGCAGCGGTGTGTGGCAGCAGTATACTTTGAGGCAGCGGTGTGTGTGTGTGTGTGTAGCCGAGGCCGGCGGTGTGTGTAGCCAGAGCAGCGGTCGTGTTTGCCAGCCGAGGCAGCGGTGTGTGTGTGTGCCAGCCCGAGGCAGCGGTGTGTGTGGCCGAGGCAGCGGTGTGCGCAGAGGCAGCGGTGTGTGTAGCCCAGGCAGTGGTGTGTGTGGCCGAAGACGGCAGTGTGTGTGCTGCCGAGGCAGCTGTGTGTGTGTTAGCCGGGCAGCTGGTGTGGTAATGTGTCGAGAGCAGCGGTGTGTTTATGCCAGGCAGCCCAGTGTGTGTGTAGCCGAGGTGGCGGTGTGTGTGTAGCCGAGAGCTGGCCCGGTGTGTGTGGCAGAGGGCAGCGATGTGTCTTAGCCCAAGCAGCGGTGTGTGTGGCGAGCGGGGTGTGTGTGTAGCCGAGGCGGTGAACATGTGGCTGGCCGAGGCAGTGGTGTGTGTATGTGCTTGAGGCAGCCCGGTGTGTATGCTGAAGGCAGCGGTGTATTTCTTAGCGAGGCAGCGGTGTGTGTGTGTGTAGCCGAAGGCAACGAAGTGTATGTGTAGCAGCCAGTGTGTGTGCCTTGAAAGAAACCTTGAGTGCTGTGTGTAGCCCAGACAGTGAGTGTGTGCAGAAACAGGTGTGTGTGTAGCCAGGCGGTGTGTGTGTATGAAACGCAGTGTGTTTGTAGCCGAAGGCAGCGGTGTGTGTGTGCCCGAGAGTAGCAGTGTGTGTATGTGAGCAGGTGTGTGTATAGCGAGCAGTGGGTGTGTGTGTGTACTTAGCCCAAGCAGCGGTGTGTGCCGGGCAGTGTGTGTGTAAAGGCAGCTGTGTCTGCGAGCAGCAGTGCCGAGCAGCGGTGTGTGTAGCCGAGGCAGCCCAGGTGTGTGTGTGGCGAGGGCAGCGATGTGTGCTTAGCCGAGGCAGCCCGGTGTGTGCCGAGGACAGTGGTCCAATGCCAGCCGAGAAGGCAGCGTGGCTGTGTAGCCGAGGCAGCGGTGTGTGTGTAGCCTGGGCAGCGGTGTGTGTGTAGCCGAGCAGCCCGCGGAGTGTGTGGCGAGGAGCAGCGGTGGCCAACTAGCCTTAAGGCAGCGGTGTGTGTGTGTGTTACGAGGCAGCAGTGTGTGTAGCCAGAGCAGCAGTGTCATGTGCCAGCCAGGCAGCCCAGGTGTGTGTGTGTGTGCCCAGCCGAGGCAGCCCAGTGTGTGTGTAGCCGAGGCAGCGGTGTGTTGTAGCCGAGGCAGCGGTGTGTGTGTGTGCTTGAGGCATGGTGTGTGTGTAGCCGGGCAGCGGTGAGCCAGCCGAGGCAGCCCAGTGTGTGTGTAGCTGACAGTAGTGTGTGCCAGCCAGGCAGCAGTGTGTGTGCCCAGCCAGAGCAGCTGTGTGTGTGTAGCCGAGCAGCAGTGTGTGTGAGCATGTGTGTTTATAGCCGAGCAGCGGTGTGTGTGTAGCCGAGTAGCGGTGTGTGTAGCCCGAAGACAGCGGTGTGTGTGTGCTTAGCCGAGGCAGCGGTGTGTGTGTAGCCCAGGCAGCGGTGTGTGTGTAGCCAAGGCAGGGTGTGTGTATGCAGCAGCCGTGTGTAGTGCCAGCCGAGGTGGCGGTGTGTGTGCCAGCCGAGGCAGCGGGTGTGTAGCCGAGGCTTGGTGTGTGGCGCTGTGGCCGAGGCAGCGGTCAATGATAATGTAGCCGAGGCAGCGAGGTGTGTGTGTGCCGAGGCGGAAAGCGGAAGTAGCCATGTATATTAACCGAAGGCGGCGGTGTGTGTGTGTGAACCGAGGCAGTGGTGTGTGTGTGCGATGCAGCGGTGTGTGTGTAGCCAGGCAGCCGTGTGTATTAGCCAGCCGAGCAGTGAACGTGTGTGTAGCCGAGGCGAAGGTGTGTGTGCAGCCGGCGGCGGTGTGTGTGTAGCCGAGGCAGCGGTGTATTATTGTGGCCAGGCAGCGGTGTGTGTAGCCAGACTGATGGTGTGTATAAAGGCAGTGGTGTGTTTTAGCCGAGGCAGCGGTGTGTGTGTGTGTAGCTGGGGGCGGCAGTGTGTGTGTGCTAGCCGAGGCAGCGGTGTGTGTAGCCGAAGGCAGCCGATTATTAGTGTGCTCCGAGCAGTGGTGTGTGTGTGTAGCCGAGGCAGTGGGGTGTGTGTGCAGCCGAAACTGGCGGTGTGTGTGTAGCCCGAGGCAGCGGTGTGTGTGTGTATGAGGCAGCTGTGTGTTGCAGCCGAGGCAGCGGTGTGTGTGTGTGTGTAGCCGAAGGCGGCGGTGTGTGTCTTAGCCGAGGCAGCGGTGTGTGTGTAGCCGAGCAGCGGTGTGTCTAGCCAAGCAGTGGTGTGTGTGTAGCCGCGACAGCAGTGTGTAGCCGAGGCAGCGGTGTATTAGTAGCAGGCAGTGGTGTGTATGTAGCCAGGCAGCGGTGTGTGTAGCCGGGCAGCGGTGTCGTAGCCGAGGCAGCGGTGTGTGTAGCCAGGCAGCGGTGTGTGTGTGGCCAGCCGAGGCAGCGGTGTACGTGAGTAGCCGAAGGCAGCGGTGTGTGTAACCAGAGGCAGTGGTATGTGTCGCCGAAGGAGCAGTGGGTGACAATGTGCCAGCCGAGGCAGTGGTGGTAGTGTAGCCGAGAGCAGCCCAGTTGTGTGTGTAGCCAGGCAGAGGTGTGTGTAGCCGAGGCAGCGGTGTCAATGCCAGCCGAGGGCAGTGGTGTGTGTGTAGCCAGGGCAGCCAGTATGTCTGTAGCCGAGGCAGCCCCGGTGTGAAAGTGTGTAGCCGAAGGCAGCCCGGTCAATGTGCGCCGAGGCCGGTGGTGTGTAGCCGAGGCAGTGAGAGTCATGTGTAGCCAGAAGCAGTGGTGTGTGTGTGGCGAGGCAGTGGTGGCCGTCGCTAATGAGGCGGTGGTATGTGTAGCCGGGCAGCGGTGTGTGCAGCGGGCGGTGGTGTGTGGCAGAGGCGGTGGGTGTGTGTGTGTAGCCGAGCGGCGGTGTGTAGCCGAGGCGCGAAGTGGTGTGTGGCCGGGACGGCGGTGTGTGTGCCGGGCGGTGGTGTGTGTGTAGCCGAGGCGGCGGTATGTGTGTGGCCGAAGGCAGCGGTGTGTATGTGTAGCCAGGGCAGCCAGTGTGAATGTTAGCCGGGGGCAGTGGTGTGTGTAGCTGAAGAGAGGCGAGTGGTGTGTGTATTAGCCGAGCAGCCCGGTGTGTGTAGCCGAGAACTGGTGGTGTGTGTGTGGCCGAGGCAGCGGTGTGTGTGTAGCCAGGCAGTGGTGTGTGGTATAGCCGAGGCCGGTGCAGTGTGTGTGTGGCGAGGCGGCGGTGTATTGTGAAGGCAGCGAGTGTGTGTAGCCGAAGGCGGTGAATGATGTGTAGCCGAGGCGGCGATTTATTAGTGTGCCTGTGGCCAAACCAGTGGTGTGTACAGCCGAGGCGTGGTGTGTGTGTGTAGCCGCGAGGCAGCGGTGTGTCGTGCTTAGCAAAGGCAGCGGTGTGTGTGTAGCCGAAGCGGTGATGGTGTGTGTGTGTTAACCGAGGCGGCAGTGTGTGTGTAGCCGAGCAGCGGTGTGTGTGTAGCCGAAGGCGGCGGTGTGTGTGTAGCCAGGCAGCGGTGTGTGTGCGAGGAGCAGCGGTGTCGTGTGTGGCCGAGGCAGCGGTGTGTGTGTAGCCGAGGCGGGGTGTGTAGCCGAAGGCGGCGGTCGGCGCTTGAAGGCAGCGGTGTGTGTGTAGCCGGGCAGCGGTGTGTGTGTGAGCTGGCAGTGTGTGTGTAGCCGAGGCAGCGGTGTGTGTGTAGCCGAGGCAGCGGTGTGCTAATGTGCCAAGCAGCCCAGTGTGTATGCCAGACAGTGGTGTGTGTGTGCAAGAGAGAGGCAACGGTGTGTGACTAGCAGCCGAAGGCAGCGGTATTATGTTAATAGCCAGAACGCTTGGTGTGACTGTAGCCAGGCAGTGGTGTGTGTGTGTAGCCACACGAGGTGTGGCGGTGTGTGTGTAGCCGGGCAGCGGTGTGTGTGTAGCCGAGGCAGTGGTGTGTGTAATGTAGCCCAGGCAGCAGTGTGTGTAGCCGAGGCAGCGGTGTGTGTGCCAGCCGAGGCAGCTGTGTAGCCAGGCAGCGGTAGCGTGTGTAGCCGAGAACGCGGTGTGTGTGTCTTAGCCAGGCAGCGGTGTGTGTGTGTAGCCGAGGCAGCGATGTGTGCCGAGGCGGCCCAGTGTAGCCGGGCAGTGGTGTGTGTAGCCGAGGCGGCGGTGTAATGTGTATGCGAGCAGCGGTGTGGTGTGCTTAGCCGAGGCAGCGGTGTCAATGTGGCAGAGCAGCAGGTGTAATGTCAGCCGAAGCAGCGGTGTGTCTGTAGAGGCAGCAGTGTGTGTGTGTATTTACCAGAAGACGCGGTGTGTGTGTGTGGCCGAGGCAGCCAGTGTGTGTGTAGCCGAGGCGGCGGCGGTGGCGTGTGGCCAGGGCAGCGGTGTGTGCCAGCCGGGCAGCCGAGGAGGTGTGTTTGTAGCCAGGCAGTGTGTGTGTGTGTAGCCGAGGCAGCGGTGTGGTGTGCCAGCCAGGCCTTGGTGTGTGTGCTGCTCAAAATGCGCGTATGTATGGCAAGGCAATGGTAGTGTGGCAGGAAACAGCAGTGTGTAATGTAGCCGAGGCAGCTGTGTGTGTAGCCCGAGGCAGCGGTGTGTGTGGCAGAGGCAGCCCGGTTATGTTCGTAGCCGAAGGCAGCCCGGTGTGTGTGTGTAGCCGGGTAGCGGTGTGTGTGTGGCGAGGCGGCGGTGTGTGTAGCCGAGGCAGCGGTGTGTGTGTGAAAAGCCCAGGCGGCGGTGGTGGTATTGTGGCGAGGCAGAAATTGTGTGTAACCAGCGGCAGCCCAGTGTGTGTGTAACCAGGCAGCGGTATTGTGTCGGGGCAGGTATGTAGCCAGGCAGCAGTGTGTGTGTAGCCAGGCAGCCCAGTGTGTCAATGCTGCGGCAGCAGTGTGACAATATGTGAGGCAGCAGTGTGTGTGTGTAACGAGGGGCAGCGGTGTGTGTGTAGCAGCGGTGGTGTGTGTGTGCCAGCCGATGCAGCGGTGTGTGCCAACCGGCGACGGTGTGTATTATGCCGAGCGGTATGGTGTGTGTGTGTGGCAGAGGCAGGGTGTGTGTGTGTGTGTTGCAGAGATAGGGTGTGTGTGTGTGGCCAGGGGCAGCGGTGTGTGTGTGTAGTGAAGGCAGCGGTGTGTGTGTAGCCGAAAGGCAGTGGTGTGTGTGCCAAGCCGGGCAGTGGTGTGTTTAGCCGGGCAGCGGTGACTGTTGTGTGGCCCGAGGCAGCAGTGTGTGTGTAGCCGAGGGCAGCGGTGCCATGTAGCCGAAGGCAGTGGTGTGTGTGGCAGGGCGGTAAGTGTGTGTGTGGTGAGGCGGTAGTGGCGGCGAGCGGCGGTGGCGTATTATTGTAGCCGAGGCAGCGGTGTGTGTGTAGCCGAGCGGCCTGTATGTTTGTAGCAAGGCAGCGGTGTAATGTGTGTGTAGCCGAAGGCAGCAGTGTGTGTGTGTAGCCGAGGCAGCGGTGTGGCGAGAGCAGCGGTGTAGTGTGTGCCAGGCAGTGGTGTGTGTATCGGGTAACGGGTAATGTGTGTAGCCGAGGCAGCGGTGTTAATGTAAGCCGAGGCAGTGGTGTGTGTAGCCAGAGCAGCGGTGTGTGTGTAACCGAAGGCATGAGTGCCATGTGTAGCCGAGGCAGCGGTGTGTGTAGCGGAAAGCGCGGTGTGTGTGTAGCCGAGGCAGCGGTGTGTGTGTAGCCAGGACAGTGGTGTGTGTGTATGAGAGGCAGTGGGCGCTTGAGGCAGTGGTGGCCAGTGTGTAGCCAGAAGCAGTGGTGTGTGTGTAGCCGAGGCAGTGGTGGCCAGCAATGTAGCCGAGGCAGTGGTGTGGTGTGTGCCGAGGCAGCGGTGTGTGTGTGCTTAGCCGAGGCAGTGGTGTGTGTAGCCAGGCAGTGGTGTGTGTGTGTAGCCGAGGCAGCGGTGTGTGTGTAGCCGGGGCAGTGGTGTGTGCGTGGCCAGGCGGCGGTGGCCAATGTAGCCAGGCAGTGGTGTGTGTGTGGCGAAGACTGGCGGTGTGTGTGTGTGAGGCAGCGGTGTGGCATGTAGCCGAGGCAGCGGTGTGTGTGTAGCCGAGCAGTGGTGTGGTGTGTAGCGAGGCAGTGGTGTGTGTAGCCAGGCAGCGGTGTGTGTGTAGCCGAGGCGGTGGTCTCGGCTGGCTGCCCAGTAGAGCGCGGTGTGTGTGTAGCCGAGCAGTGGTGTGTGTGCGCCGAGGCAGTGGTGTGTGTGTAGCCGAGGCAGCGGCCCGGCCGGTCTTCTTTGTGTGGCACGAGGAGGCAGCGGTGTGTGTGTAACCGAGGCAGTGGTGTCAATGCCAGGCAGTGGTGTGTGTGTGCTTGAGGCAGCAGTGTGTGCAGCCCGAGGCAGTGGTGTGTGTGGCAGGAAGGCAGCCCAGTGTGTGTGTGGCCGAGGCAGCGGTGTGTGTGTAGCCAGAGAAGCAGTGGTGTGTGTGTGTAGCCAGGCAGCGGTGTGTGTGTAGCCGAGGCAGCGGTGTGTAGCCGGGCAGCGGTGTGTGTATTATGCTTGAGCAGCGGTGTGTGTAGCCGAGGCAGCAGTGTGTGTGTAGTGAACAGCCCGGTGTGGCCGTGTAACCGAGCAGTGGTGTGTGTATGAAGAAGGCGGCCGGTGTGTGTGTAGCCGAAGGCGGTGTGTGTGTGGCGAGAGCGGTGGTGTGTGTATGGCGAGGCAGCGGTGTGTGTGTAGCCGAGGGCAGCGGTGTGTGCCGAAGGCAGCGGTGTGTGTAGCCGAGCAGCGGTGTGTGCTGTGGCGAGGCAGCGGTGTGTGTGTGTAGCCGGCGGGCGTTAATGTGTAGCCAGGAACAACAGTAATGTGTGTATCCGGAGTGGCGGTGTGTGTGTAGCCGAGAGGGGCAGTGGGTGTGTGTGTATGTGTAGCCGAGGCAGTGTGTGTGTAGAGGCAGCAGTGTGTGTGTGAAGGCAGCAGTGTGCCCGCCAGGCAGTGTAGCAAGAGAGCAGCGGTATGTGTAGCCGAAGACGTGGTGTGTGTGTGCCAGTAAAGGTGCCAGTCACTTAGCCAGCAGTGCGGAGTGTGTGTGTCTTGAGCAGCGGTGTGTGTGTGTAGCCAGGCGGCGGTGTGTATGCCAGGCAGCGGTGTAATGTGTGAGCAGGAAGGCAGCGGTAATGTTTATGGCTTGAGAGCAGCGGTGTGATGTGTAGCCGGGTGCGGCGGTGTGTGTGTAGCCAGGGCGGCGGTGTGTGTGTCGCCGCGAGCCAGCGGTGTGTGTATGTGTGGGACAGCGGTGTGTGTGTAGCCGAAGGCGCAGCAGAAGTATGGTAATATGCCCAGAAAACGGCTGTGTGTGTAGCCAGGCAACGGCGCAAGCGTGTGTAGCCGAGGCAGCGGTGTGTGTAGCCGAGGCAGCGGTGTGTGTGTGTAGCCGAGGCAGCCGGTGTGTGTAGCCGAGGCAGCGGTGTGTGTGTGTAGCCGAGGCAAGTGGTGTGTGTTAGCCGGGAGCAGTGGTGTGTGTAGCCAGGCAGTGGTGTGTCAGCCGAGGCAGCGGTGTGTGTAGCCGAGGCAGCGGTGTGTGTGTAGCCGAGGCAGCAGTGTGTGTGTAGCCGAGGCAGCGGTGTGTGTGTAGCCGAGGCAGCGGTGTGTGTGTGTGTAGCCGAGGCAGCGGTGTGTGTGTGTAGCCGAGGCAGCGGTGTGTGTGTAGCCGAGGCAGTGGTGTGTGTGTGTAGCCGATGCAGCGGTGTGTGTGTAGCCGAGGCAGCGGTGTGTGTGTAGCCGAGGCAGTGGTGTGTGTGTGTAGCCGAGGCAGCGGTGTGTGTGTAGCTGAGGCAGCGGTGTGTGTGTGTAGCCGAGGCAGCGGTGTGTGTGTAGCCGAGGCAGTGGTGTGTGTGTGTAGCCGAGGCAGCAGTGTGTGTGTAGCCGAGGCGGTGGGTGTGTGTTTGTAGACGAGGCAGCGGTGTGTGTGTGTAGCCGAGGCAGTGCCGAGGCAGCGGTGTGTGTGTAGCCGAGGCAGCGGTGTGTGTAGCCGAGGCAGTGTGTGTGTGTAGCCGAGGCAGTGGTGTGTGTTTGTAGCTGAGGCAGCGGTGTGTGTGTAGCTGAGGCAGCGGTGTGTGTGTAGCTGAGGCAGCGGTGTGTGTGTAGCCGAGGCAGCGGTGTGTGTGTAGCCGCGGCAGCGGTGTGTGTGTGTAGCTGTGGCAGCGGTGTGTAGCCGAGGCAGCCGGTGTGTGTGTAGCCGAGGCAGTGGTGTGTGTGTGTAGCTGAGGCAGCGGTGTGTGTGTGTAGCCGAGGCAGCGGTGTGTGTGTAGCCGCGGCAGCGGTGTGTGTGTAGCCGAGGGTGTGTGTGTAGCCGAGTGGTGTGTGTGTAGCCGCGGCAGTGGTGTGTGTGTGTGTAGCCGAGGCAGCGGTGTGTGTGTAGCCGCGGCAGTGGTGTGTGTGTAGCCGAGGCAGCGGTGTGTGTGTAGCCGCGGCAATGGTGTGTGTGTGTGTAGCCGCGGCAGTGGTGTGTGTGTAGCCGAGGCAGCGGTGTGTGTGTAGCCGCGGCAGTGGTGTGTGTGTGTAGCTGAGGCAGCGGTGTGTGTGTAGCCGCGGCAGTGGTGTGTGTGTGTAGCCGCGGCAGCGGTGTGTGTGTGTAGCTGAGGCAGCGGTGTGTGTGTAGCCGCGGCAGTGGTGTGTGTGTGTGTAGCTGAGGCAGCGGTGTGTGTGTAGCCGCGGCAGTGGTGTGTGTGTGTAGCCGCGGCAGCGCCGCGGCAGCGGTGTGTGTGTGTAGCTGAGGCAGCGGTGTGTGTGTAGCCGCGGCAGTGGTGTGTGTGTGTAGCCGCGGCAGCGGTGTGTGTGTAGCCGCGGCAGTGGTGTGTGTGTAGCCGCGGCAGTGGTGTGTGTGTAGCCGCGGCAGTGGTGTGTGTGTAGCCGCGGCAGCGGTGTGTGTGTAGCCGCGGCAGTGGTGTGTGTGTAGCCGCGTGGTGTGTGTGTAGCCGCGGCAGTGGTGTGTGTGTAGCCGCGGCAGCGGTGTGTGTGTAGCCGAGGCAGTGGTGTGTGTGTAGCCGCGGCAGTAGGTGTGTGTGTAGCCGCGGTAGCGGTGTGTGTGTAGCCGAGGCAGTGGTGTGTGTGTAGCCGCGGCAGCGTGTGTGTGTAGCCGAGGCAGTGGTGTGTGTGTAGCCGCGGCAGTGGTGTGTGTGTAGCCGCGGCAGTGGTGTGTGTGTAGCCGCGGCAGTGGTGTGTGTGTAGCCGCGGCAGTGGTGTGTGTGTAGCCGCGGCAGTGGTGTGTGTGTAGCCGCGGCAGTGGTGTGTGTGTAGCCGCGGCAGCGGTGTGTGTGTAGCCGCGGCAGTGGTGTGTGTGTAGCCGCGGCAGTGGCCGCGGCAGTGGTGTGTGTGTAGCCGCGGCAGTGGTGTGTGTGTAGCCGCGGCAGCGGTGTGTGTGTAGCCGCGGCAGTGGTGTGTGTGTAGCCGCGGCAGTGGTGTGTGTGTAGCCGCGGCAGTGGTGTGTGTGTAGCCGCGGCAGCGGTGTGTGTGTAGCCGAGGCAGCGGTGTGTGTGTAGCCGCGGCAGTGGTGTGTGTGTAGCCGCGGCAGTGGTGTGTGTGTAGCCGCGGCAGTGGTGTGTGTGTAGCCGCGGCAGCGGTGTGTGTGTAGCCGAGGCAGTGGTGTGTGTGTAGCCGCGGCAGCGGTGTGTGTGTAGCCGCGGTAGCGGTGTGTGTGTAGCCGAGGCAGTGGTGTGTGTGTAGCCGCGGCAGCGGTGTGTGTGTAGCCGAGGCAGTGGTGTGTGTGTAGCCGCGGCAGTGGTGTGTGTGTAGCCGCGGCAGTGGTGTGTGTGTAGCCGCGGCAGCGGTGTGTGTGTAGCCGCGGCAGTGGTGTGTGTGTAGCCGCGGCAGTGGTGTGTGTGTAGCCGCGGCAGTGGTGTGTGTGTAGCCGCGGCAGCGGTGTGTGTGTAGCCGCGGCAGTGGTGTGTGTGTAGCCGCGGCAGTGGTGTGTGTGTAACCGCGGCAGTGGTGTGTGTGTAGCCGCGGCAGCGGTGTGTGTGTAGCCGCGGCAGCGGTGTGTGTGTAGCCGCGGCAGTGGTGTGTGTGTAGCCGCGGCAGTGGTGTGTGTGTAGCCGAGGCAGCGGTGTGTGTGTAGCCGCGGCAGCGGTGTGTGTGTAGCCGAGGCAGCGGTGTGTGTGTAGCCGAGGCAGCGGTGTGTGTGTAGCCGAGGCAGTGGTGTGTGTGTAGCCGAGGCAGCGGTGTGTGTGTAGCCGAGGCAGTGGTGTGTGTGTAGCCGAGGCAGCGGTGTGTGTGTAGCCTAGGCAGCGGTGTGTGTGTAGCCGCGGCAGCGGTGTGTGTGTAGCCGAGGCAGTGGTGTGTGTGTGTAGCCTAGGCAGCGGTGTGTGTGTAGCCGAGGCAGCGGTGTGTGTGTAGCCGAGGCAGTGGTGTGTGTGTGTAGCCGAGGCAGCGGTGTGTGTGTAGCCGAGGCAGTGGTGTGTGTGTAGCTGAGAAACCTGGCATTGTGCAATGATGGGAAAGTTGGTATACCCACTTATCACTGACGACCACTAGACGAAACCACCTCGTTTAAGATGACCACTTGAGGAAACTGGCTCGTTAAAGACGACTGCTTTGAAAAAACTACCTCGTTTAAGACGACCTCTTTAGAAAACTGGCTCGATTAAGACGACCACTTGAGGAAAATGGCTCGTTAAAGACGACCAGTTTGAGAAAACTACCTCGTTTAAGACGACCACTTGAGGAAACTGGCTCATTAAAGACGACCACTTTGAAAAAACTACCTCGTTTAAGACGACCACTTAAGGAAACTGGCTCGTTTAAGACGACCACTAGAAGAAACTACCTCGTTTAAAAGGAGTGCAGCTACCTAGTCTCTCCAATGGCTCTCCCCACGACACATCTACAGTTGCCATTGGATGCTGAACTACCCATTAAAGAAGAGGAGGAAATAAGGAAGAGGAGGAATAGAAGGAGGAAGAAGAGAAAGAGAAGAGGTGCTCACAAATTTAATTTCTAGCAAAATCGCGGAAGTATTTATGTTTTTTAACCTCTCTCTCTCTCTCTCTCTCTCTCTCTCTCTCTCTCTCTCTCTCTCTCTCTCTCTCTCTCTCTCTCTCTCTCTCTCTCTCTCTCTGTTTTTGTGGTAGTTTTTTGTAGTCTCTGTAGCAGTAGTAATAGTGGTAATATCATGTTAGTGCTTGGGGTGGTAGTAGTGGTATAGTTATTTTTTGTAACTGGTTGTAGTGGTGGTAATTGTGGTTGGATGTGGTGGTGGTAATTGTGGTTGGATGTTGTGGTGGTAATTGTGGTTGGTTGTGGTGATGGCGTTTGTGGTTGGTTGTAGTGGTGGTAGTTGTGGTTGGTTGTCGTGGTGGTAGTCGTGGTTGGTTGTGGTGGTGGTGGTAGTTGTTGGTTGTAGTGGTGGTAGAGAACACAGTGTTGTCAGGAGGTGGTCACGGTAGCCAAAGGACCCTCCACCTCTCCCTTTAGTCAACAAGGGGGCCCACATATGGTTCAGTGGGCCCCTGGGAATGGCCCCGACGCCCACGTATATTTACTAACGAGATAATGATCGTTGGTGGTGTTTAGCTTGGTAATAATGACCGTTGGTAGTGTTTAGCGTGATAATAATGATCGTTGGTGGTATTTGGCTTAGTAATAATATTCGTTAGTAGTGTTTAGCTTGGTAATAATTATCGTTGGCAGTGTTTAGCGTGGTAATAATGATCGCTGATGGTGTTGAGCTTTGTAGTAATATTCGTTGTTAGTGTTTAGCATGGTAATAATGATCGTTGGTGGTGTTGAGCTGGGTAATAATATTCGTTGGTAGTGT